>NW_027136125.1:20000-37500 GCF_039906515.1 Pseudorca crassidens
ACGGGAACGGCCGAAGGAAATTCTTAGCTCTAAAGTTCTAAATTCTCGGCGTACTCGTGACGGCTGAGGCCGCCCTGCCGCTGTCAACCTTCCGTGGAATCGCAGGGACGTTGGGGAAAAATGCTTCCGGGTCCGCGGTCCGCGGTCCGCGGTCCCCGGTCCCCGGTCGCCGGTGTCCCCGGTGTCCCCGGTGTCCCCAGGTCCCCAGTCCCCAGTCCCCAGTGCCCCGTCCGCGGCCGTCGCTGAGCGGTGAAATGCGCACCAGGAGGATCGGGTTCGTCATCGTGTCCCCGCCGCCCTGCTGCTCCCGATCCCGATCCCGATGCGGCCCGCTCACTCGACTGCCCGTTGTCGGGCGCCACCTGCCGGTCGGTCGCTTTTTATACGGGCCAAAGAGGTCGACCAGATGGCTGGGCCGGCCTAGGTGGGCGGGGCCAACCTCTGAGTGACGGAGGTATTCGAGTGGGAGCGAGGAGGGCAGGGGATTCTAGATCGTGGGCCGGAGGCCAGGGAGGGGGGCGAGGGATGGTAGCCACTCTAGTCTATTTTTGTTCTTTTCTAATGAACGCTTTTAAAATTGATTGATTGATTGATTGATTGATTGATTGATTCACTCACTCACTCACTCACTCACTCACTCCATTCATTCATTCATTCATTCAATTCCGTGCAGTGGAAGGATGGAGACCTAACCTAACCACTAGACCGCCAGGGAAGCCCTTAGCCACGCTAGCCCTCATCCATGTTTTTCAGGATCATTGAGAATCATTCATCTGACGGGATGGACTGGAGAGATCTTGTCCACGCATACAGGAGAGATCCATTGGAGGTTCCAGAACTTGGGTCTCTTGGCAAGGGCGTATCATGTTTAACATGGAAAGGACTATGCCAACGGTGGTCTCAGAATGAATGGAGTGTGCAAAGAGGTAGAAAGAGAGGTTCCCGACTTGGGGGGGGGGGTGCGGGGAGGGGGGAAAGCCCCAACCACGTCGCCTCGTCCTCCATCCATCCCGATCAGGGTCACGGGCAGAACACAAGGGGCGGCTTCCCTCACTGGGGGCCCCGAACTTAGAAAACTCTCATCTCTGCAAAAAGACAAGCAGTGCTGGCTGGGGCTGGCACATTCTCTTCTTCTCATGGGACTGATGTTGATCTCCATAGCTCAGAAAACACGTGCGAACACTCAGAAGATACCCAAGCACTGTGTCCTTCCTTTACCTGGCTCCCTGTCGCTCACTCTCCGCCTCTGTCTCTGTCTCTGCCACTCGCTGTCTCTTTCTTTCTCCCGGTCTCTCTCTCTCTCTCTCTCTCTCTCTCTCTCTCTCTCTCTCTCTCGCTCTCGCTCTCGCTCTCGCTCTCGCTCTCGCTCTCTTGCTCTCTCTCTCTCTCTCTCTCTCTCTCTCGCTCTCTCTCTCTCTCTCTCTCTCTCTCTCTCTCGCGCTCGCTCTCGCTCTCGCGCTCGCTCTCTCACGCTCGCGCTCGCGCTCGCTCTCGCGCTCGCGCTCGCGCTCGCTCTCGCGCTCTCCCCCACCCCTGCTCTTCCTCCCCCACTTTATCCCTTTCTTCCCGCCTCCTCTCTTTCTTTCTCTCTGTCTCCCTCTCTGTCTCTCTGTCTCTCTTCTCTCTCTGTCTCTGTCTCTCTGTCTCTGTCTCTCTCCACCCCCCCCGTCTCTCCCTCCCTGTCCCTCCCTGTCTCTCCCTCCCTGTCTCTCCCTCCCTGTCTCTCCCTCCCTCCCTCCCTCCCTCCCTCCCTCCCTCTCTCTTTTTCCTCTCTCTCCCTCTCCTGGCCTCTCCTCCACTTTCTCCCTTCCTCGTTTTCTGTCTCCCTCTCCCTCACCCATCCCCACTCCCCCCCATCCCCGGTCATGGGGCATCCTCATTTTCCATGAGAACTCATGGATTTGGAAGGGATGTTGGACTGATGTTCGCGTGCTACCGGATCCCACTCCCACAGGGATAGCTGCTGCACTGCCTTTGGCAGGCCATGGTGGGTGGGGGTGGTGTCTCTTCTTCTGTATCGGTAGAAATGATTTGAAGAGGAGGCAGGATGGGCATAGGTCCACTGCCTCACACCAAGGCCCTTTGGGAGCATTTCAGTGAATCGGGACAGAACATGTTTCTCCGTGCGGGGAGGGAACCGGAATAGGGCACCCCGAAATGGACCGCTTTGGCACACAGATGAGTTCGAATTGAAGGCGCTTCAGAAACGACGGGTGGGCGACGAGGACGCTCTGCCGCTCTGCCTCTCCCTCTTCTTCCTGACCTGAAAGGAGGACCAAGATCTTCCTCGAGAAGAAGCTCAAGCTCAGAGCCCGCCCTTTCGAGTGACTCCTGGCTTGGGCTTCTCCTGCGTGGGGGTCACGGTGCACGCGTTCCTCAGCCGTGGGTCGCTCTCTTCTCGAGCTGTCTTTTGGGGACAGGGGCCTCTCAGGCAAGAACTCAGAAGGATCGTCGAGGGAACGTCGTTTTTCCTCTCCCACGACTGATGAATGCAGACAGACACACAGGAATCTCGCCCCCCGCTTCCACCCCCGCCCCCCACCCCCCACCCCAAGTGAGAGGAGTCGCCGGACATCCTTGGGGTCACACACAGCCAGCCTCCGTGGCTCTTCTATGTTGCCAGGCTCCCTGGCCTTCACTGCCCCCGCACACCCCCCGTGAAGTTGCATCATCGTTCATAGTGTAAATGCTGTGAGAAGATAAGCTTTTCAAAATAAAATTCTCCCTGTCTTTCCTTCCCAAGAACACCATGAACACCTACTGTCATGTGCAGTGCTTATGGACCCACCTGGAGCAGAGGACCCTCTCCGACAGACACCCTCCCCACCCCACCCCACCCCACCCCACCCCACCCCCAGGAACTCACTTGCTCCGAGTCATCGAGGAGAGGGTGTCTGGTTCCGTGTCTTAAATGGGTGGGCCAATGACACGTCATCTCCTAGTAAGCCATCGGGTTCACCGGTTCGGGTTCGGGTTCGGTGGCATGAAGTACATTTACGTCCTCCTTGAGTTTGACTTTGAAAGTCTTGGGGCCCTGAGTAGGCCGCCCCCAAACGTGCCTCCGTGGCATAGAGAAGTTTTGGAATTAGACTGACAACACCACGAGAGGGACGCTCTGACTCTCTTTTACTTCTCCCCTCTGAAATCAGGAAGAAAATCTCTCACGTGAAAGGGGAGGGGGGCGGGAGGTGTAGACACCATGACGAACTGAACCGCCCTCATGTCTCATGAAATGTTCACGAATCATCTAAGTAGGACTGCTCCTAACGAATAGAGGGCATAGATGTTAACGAGATAAGAATGTTTAAGGGGAACTCTCCCCCCAATGATTGTTTTCCATAGGCCGACTTCAAGACTTTCCAACATCTCTGGTCATCTCTAGGCTTAGAGGTTGGCTAAGTGCCATTGGCAGGGTGAAATCTCAGCGAGTGTCTACATCACCTCCACATAAGATAAAATACTGAAATGTTCATGGCTCCACAAGTCTAAGGGTCTCCCTGCTTTGGACCTCTTACGGAGGAGAGACTGAGCATGTTTGGTTCCATGCCTAGATAGATCTTGTGCTTTAGGGAAAGAGTGTACTCGGTAGGAGCCTAGACTTCTACAAAGTATTCCATGTTCACACTGTTCACTGTGGTTGGCTTCCTTACTTTCACTGACTGACTGAAGAAAGAAAAAAAAAAAAAAAAAAAAAAACAGACAGTGTCCAAGGACGAGGCATTCCAAAGAAGGAACGGAACGTGTGTGGTCCAAGCTACCTGATGTCGCCATCCTCATGGTAGGAAGAGGACTTTTTTGGGGGAGTGGGGAGGCAAAGTAGAAGATATGCAGATAATGTTTGGGGGAAGGAGAAAGAGATTTTAGTCCTAAAGGTGGTCACTTCTCAATGGAAAAGAAAGAAAACGAGGGACAGGCTAAAAATGGGCACAGACGATTGGAAAAGGTGTGTGAAGAAAATGGTCTTTGGAAAGGAATCGGATCCGTGGTCAGGACTGACTGGATAAGATGAGGATGGATTCAAAGACAGAAATGAGTTTTCGTATCAACGTGAAACAAGTGCAAAAATAGAATTTAGTTGTCTCTCTATGTTAAAAGGACAAGGTTTGGGTTTGGGTTTAGGGTTTGGGTTTTTCTTTCATCAGTCTGCTCTGTCCATCATGAGAGATTAGATTAGATTAGGAAAGGTTTCTTCCTTTATCTTTAAGGAGAGAAGGAAGGAAAGAAAGAAGAGAGAGAGAGAGAGAGAGAGAGAGAGAGAGAGAGAGAGAGAAGGAAGGAAGGAAGGAAGGAAGGAAGAAAGGAAGGAGGGAAGGAAGGAAGGAAGGAAGGAAGGAAGGAAGGAAGGAAGGAAGGAAGGAAGGAAAAGGAAGCAAGAAAGAAAAGCTTATGCCTTGTCAAAAGTCATCACTTATTTTCTAGGTTGCCGTTATCAGGTCTCGGAGGACTCACATCAGCTTAGTCCTCTCGAGATTCAAAGAACCAGGTGTGGCTCGGAACTGAAGAAGAAGCTTCTCTCTCTGCCTAGCAAGTCTCTCCTTGGGATGTCGGTGACCTGGCTAGCGAAGCACTGTTTCACAGTGACCTATATCCGATTAAGTGCTTTACAACCTTTTGGATATTTTGGACACACTTGCCCCCCGGTTGAAGGACAGGTGAAGTCCTTTGGACTTAGAACGCACTTTGAGTTAGGATGCAGGAGGAGAGGGCCCTCGAAATAGCCCAAAAATGTGTTCTCTCTCCTGAGAAACGAGAGAGATGAAACTGAGTACGTTTCTTGGAGAGCTTCGATGACACGGGAAGCGTCGTCAAAGAGGAAGGAACAACGTGAAGTCTACTTTGGCTTGTGTCTGTACACCGATGTGTTCTAACTGTTCCAGACATGATGGGATGTTTCTTCCTGGAAGTCTTCTCTGCCCTGGCATAAAGGGTTGTCTGTCGTCGTCAAAATGGAGGCTCACACGAAAGGGACGGAACCCAGTATCAGGGAGGTGTTCTAACCGACGTTCACGCCAAGGCAGCAACAACAGCCTGTTGAAAGGTGGTGGGGGTGGCGGGGCACACGTGGATCGAGTCCATTCTGTCCTGTCAACAGCCGGTCGGGGCTATGGCAGACGGCGGCCCGGCCGGTTGGTTACTCCCTGGCCAACCTCCCCCCTCCCCCACCCCCACACTCCACCTTGCATTCCTTCACCCACCCATGGTGCCTTGAAGATGACCCCAATTGTACATAGACATTGGCGGGAAGATTTCTACAGTCTACCGGCAACGTCTGACCTGTCATGCTTGTAACCCTGGGGGGGGGGGGGTGGGGGGTGGGAACTATTTTTCTCTCTGGAAAGAAAACCTCCTCTCTCTGGACCCTCTGAACCCCAGCCACTGGACTTCATTCCACTGCCACTTAGTAGGGGTCATCCAAACATTCTTGTGGCCGTAGGTATGTCTTCCGTGTGGGTTGAAGTCTTCCCTCACTCACTGCAAGCCTGATGTCCTCACCGTGGCACAGAGACTGTTAAAAAAACAAAATGTGTTTGCCACTTGGGGTCTACCTTCCACAGCCTCCCCTGTGATCAGATCACGGCACCCGCTTCGCTGGGCAAATCCTACAATCCTTCACAGAAGCTCTTGCAAACTTTTTGGAACCGTCACTCGTCCAGTCACGCTCGATCATCAGGCAAGGTCGGCAGAACCGATGGAAAGACTGGACTCCAAGTAGAACAAGGATGACTTACACGGGATTGAATGAACTGATGAACAGGATGATAATGTGTATGACTACTTGTGTAAAGTAGGACGGATTGGGGAAGCGGGGGATAACTTAGGGGGTTGGGATGACCATGTACACATGACTGTACATAAAATCGGTAATCAACAAGCAAGCGCCTCCTACTATATAGCACAGGAAACTCTACTCAATACTTTGTAATAAACCTATGAGAGAAAAGAATGTGAAAAAAAAAAAAACCCTACGTAAAATACCTTATATATATATATATATATATATATATATATATATATATACACACATATATATACATATACACACACACACACGTATGTAGGTATATGTATATACATGTATGTATGTATATATATGTATATGTATATATGGAGGGGGGGAGAGAGAGAGAGAGAGAGAGACAGAGAGAGACAGAGACAGAGGCAGAGACACTGAGACAGAGAGAGACAGAGAGAAAGAAGAGACAGAGAGACAGAGGGATTAGGACTGATTCTTAAATCTTTTGTTTTCCAGGTACAAGGAAAAACAAAAACAAACCAACAAAACCCAATTTTCTTTTTTCTTTTTTCTTTTTTTTTATTTTTAAAGATGGACCTCCATTTGGTAACTTATACCTCTGTCAGCAGGATGGAATCACTGATCTTTTTCTCCCTACCTTCCTTAATTCAGAAACTCTCAGTGAGGCTTCTTATTTCCTTGGCAACCGAGTTATTTGCATACGTTACTTGGAGGCCAAAATTATGTTTCCATAAAACGGGGATACTCACTTGTGGATATGAAGTTCTGGAGCTACTCGTTTCCCTTAGGGTGTTGTTCTTAACCTGAAAACTGGACTGCATCCCGAAGTTTTTTGAGTTCCCTCCAATATCTGGCTACGACTCTCCCCATGAACGTTTGCCATTTTCTCCCACCCTTTTGACTTGGCCTCACTGAGAACTAAAATGGCCCTTTGCCTGAAGCTCTGCAAACGGAAGCTAGAGAACTTGACGAAACGGCCACAACGGCTCCTATGGAAACAATCCTCGTGCCTGTTTCTTTGAGAGCCACTCCGAAATTTGAACCAAACACCCGACGACATCATCAGAGGTGTTGCAGACTTCTAAAGTTGCTTCGACCCTGACATCTAGAAATCTCCTTCACTCACTCACTCACTCACTCACTCACTCACTCACACACACACACACACACACACACACACACACACACACACACACACATCCCTACACACACGAGTCACCAGCTCAGCTTTAATATGTTCCAAGGAACTTTCAGAGGAGGGAACTCTTGGGCTCCAGAGTAGGCCGCCCCAAAATCTGCCTCCATGCTCTATTGATTATTTTGAATTCAAGTGACTTAAGAACCGGCCAGCACAAGAGGGACACACTGGCCCGCCTTTCTGTCCTCCTGCGGAGGAAGATCTCAAGTGAAGACATCTGCTTCCATGCATGTCCATGATTCTCAAATGGTGTAGTGGGGTTTCCTGGGTTAGGAAAAGGAGGGGACATCTTTTGCCTGGAAAAAAAGGCCTGTTTCTCACACAACCTCCTCCCATCCCTTACCTCTCTCCCTCCTTCCCTCCCTGCAGTTTGGAGGGGACAGCCTAAGGGTGGGGAAATTGGGGAAAGAAAAAAGACAAAGCCATTCATTAAAGAGAAGCTCGAGGCAAAGTCAAAGGCTCCGACTTGACCGGAGAGCTTTCTGCATTTGAATGGAGCGATTGAACGAGGCCCTGCCGAATGAATCGTCCGGACCTCCCCTCCCCTCCCCCGCTCCTGGCAAAGGTCAGTCCAGGGGACTTAGGAAGGAGCTCTGGAGAAGGAACGGGGGTGGGGGTGGGGGTGGGGGCGGGACCAACAGACAATAGCCGCTGCCTGCCTGCCTGCCTGCCTGCCTGCCGGGCTGAGGCCTGAGGCCTGAGGCCTGAGGCCTGAGGGTCACCACGCTGGCTCTTGCAACACAATCCCTTCCAGGAAACTGCTGTGATGACTGTTTGGCAGTGAAGGATCAACTCTGAACTCTCTTGGCCTATTTCTGCAAAAGGCCCGAGCCTCAGCTACGACAGATTCTCTGGGTTTCTTGGCACAGGGACTGACCCGCACCCTCCCGTCCTGTCAGATCCTCCTTTGTACACACGCCTCCACTCACTGGAAGGGTTCTTTGGCCTCGTCCAGAAAACGAACATACAAAAAGAAACCCACAAACAAGACTGAAATGATGTGTTGGTAGTTATGGGAAAGAAACCTGCTCCTCTCACACACCTGAGGGCAGGAAGCGAAGGCAGGTTCTCGGCCGGAGGGGGACGGGGTGAACCGAGGTCGGTCAGCGCCCCCCTCCCCCCGCTTCTCTCCCGGGTGACGTGGGCCCCCCTTCCCCGCCTCTCTCTGCGCCCCCCATCCCCACCCCGCCCTGGTTCTGATATTTCACTCGGGAAACTTCTCTAGGCCGGCCGAGATGCCAGCTTGCTGTCCTGCCGTTTCATGTCCATCTCTATCAGCCATGTCCAAAAGGCACGGGAAATCATGGACAGCAGATAGCGCACCCAGAGTTGTGTGTGTGTGTGTGTGTGTGTGTGTGTGTGTGTGTGTGTGTGTGTGTGTGTGTGTGTTTTGCTGGGGTTTCTGTCTGCGTGTGTGTTTGCTTTTGGTTTGGCTTTTTTTTTTTTTTTCTTCGATAAACTCGCCCCATTTGGGAGTCGGGTGGAACACGGCGGGTGTCTCCTGGCCTGCCGCCCTAACAAACCCCAAAGAGACTCATTTTGGGGTCTCGGCCAGCCAGGTCCCCTTTCTTGGAATTCTGGTTTCATAAATCCGTCTCGTGTCCATGGAATTCTCAGGTCCAGCCATCGACCCTAAGGACGGGGAGGGAAGGTTTTGTCCCGGGGACATCTTCCTTCCTTGCCCGCCTCCTCGGGGTTCCGGACGCTTCGGTATGCTGACGTGCCGTGCCCTCCTCAGCTCCACCCCGACCCCCACCCCAACCCCCCAACCCCCCACCCCCCCGTTTTTGGGAACTCTGTGAACAGGGGTGGTGTTTTTCACAGCCAAACACACTCTCACCGTAAGACCCGGCCCTCGGAGGACTCCTTGCTATGAATGGACCCGAGGTGACGCGGGGAGTCGAACGGCTGAGGTCCACGCAGAAACCTGCACGCGGACCTTGACAGTGGCTGTTTTATTCCTCACTGCCAAGAACTCTCTCGGAGGTGACCGAGACATGTCTTTCAGGAGGTGAATGGACACGTACGTAGCCTGGGGACGAGCCGTAGGTAACATGCTTTCTCGGAAGAGAAAAACCATGGACGGGATGAACAGGTCAGCGGGGTGGTGGTGGATGGTGGATGAATAGGCGGAGGGCAGAGGACGTTTAAGGCAGGGAAACTCTCCAAAGTTAGGATCCTGATGGTATGAAAGCAAACGTTTTGCATAGGGCACTACCTGAGATGGGGTGAATCGAAGGGACCTACCTCTATGGGCCACCACCCCCTCCTCCCCACCATGAAAGCGCCCCAAGCAAGCCTGCTCTTTTTACCCCAGTTGAAGACCCTTGCTAAAGCCAGAAGGCAAAAAATGACCATGAGAAATCTGACCAGCCGTCGCTTGGGACAAGAGTGAGGCCAATGAATCCAGTGAAAAGTTGACAGAGGGGCCTGGGTCCCTCGGCTCGACCCCTTCACGGAGAAGCCAAAGCCTTTTACGCAGGGATGAGCTTTGACACACCTAGGTTTCTTCGGCCAGTGCGACGTTCATGAAACACGCTAAAGGAAAATGATCGATCGATGTGTTTGCCGTCTGCCTGAGCGCACGCGATACGAAATAGAAACCGGGGGAGGGGGTGTGTGCTGACGTTCGGGGTCTAATGGGAGAAACCTTGGAGGGTTTTTGCCCTTAGGGTGCCTTGGTCTGGGGTTGACTTGTGTGCGCTGAGAACGAGGGCCGTTATTGAAGACCCTGTGCAGATTTTGGACACCATGATCCATGGAACCCTGAAGTTTTGGAACCTAGAAATCTTTTGGTCTGCATTTGAGTTGGAAATCTTCTCCTTGACAGAAAGAAGCGCACAGGAGGAGGAGGAGGAGGAGGAGGAGGAGGAGGAGGAGGAGGAGGAGGAGGAGGAGGAGGACGAGGACGAGGACGAGGAGGACGAGGAGGACGAGGAGGACGAGGACGAGGAGGAGGACGACGAGGAGGAGGACGAGGACGGGGACGAGGTGGAGGAGGAGGACGAGGAGGACGAGGAGGACGAGGAGGGGAAATGGAACTGCATGATGAGCAGATCAGCTTTTCGATGTCAGCAAGGCACCCGCCGCCCAGTTCTCTGGGTGAACTGTCTTGATCTTGCACATCTCTACCGCCTCCGAAATGTGAACACAGCCTGCGATGGCCTGACTGAGACTAAGGCCAGTGGACTGGATGAGGTAGACCCTGAAACCAAAGGGAAGGAAAAAAAAAAAAGAAAGAAAGAAAAAACAGAAAAGCCAAAACGGAAACAAACAAACAAACAAAAAAACCCCAAAAAATAACAACGGGGGAGGGGAGGGGGAAGTGGTCTCTTTAAGAATACAAACCGGTGGAAGGGCTCCCTCACCCAAACACTAATTCGCCGTCTCCTTCGGGACCAACACGAATCTTAAAAGTCTTTCCCCACAGATAATAAAAAGCCTTAGCCATCGGAGGAAATAAACGTCACCTATTCCAACGGTTCTTTATAAATAAGCAAGAGAGCGAATTTTCGATTGCACTACCTGCTTCGTGGCTGACTAAAAGTTTTTAAATGAAAGCTATGAAATCTCTGGTCATGTCGATCTCTAGGTAGGTAGGTAGGTAGGTACGTACGTACGTACGTACGTACGCACGCATGAGACAGACCTACAGACATTTTGGAAAAGGACTGGGGAGTGGCCTAGGGCCAAACAGGCCTTGCCAGCTAAAGAACAGAGGCCCTGGGGGCCTGAGTCTCAGACACACACCCGCCCACCCACCCACACCCACCCACCCACCCACGTACACACGCGCGCGCGCACACACACACACACACACACACACACACACACACACACACACGAGGCTCTCGGGAGTAAAAGATTAACTTTACCTCTGTTGACACCACGACTATACCTAGTTGTCCCAAGACGAGGAGCTCCACTGTACATTTAACCCTTATCTGTTCCTGTGCTTTCTTGCAGAAAATTCTCATGTGCTTCTTTCCCCTCGTGGAAGCGCTTGCTATTCCCCATAGGTAGCCACCGTGCAACCAGCTGCTGCAGATCCGAGAATTTGGAGGATTCCTGGAAAGGATCGGTGATCCCGAGACAAACTCTCCCTTCCGTGATCAGAGCAACTCGGGGCGGTGTCTCTCCCCCCCAACCCCCCCCCCGCCCCCCCCCCACCGCCTTCTCCCTTGTGTACCAGCTATCTCTTTTAATAAAATAATAGTAATGATAATGATAATAATAATAATAAAATAAATTTAAAAAAAAGTTTTGCTTTGCTGACCTTAGAGTCTTGTGGAAGCGATCTTCGTTTCTATGGCACTGCTGTGCAAGAATCTGGGAAGGCCCTGGTAACAGGTATGTCTGTAGCTACCTTCTAGAGCTGGCCTGTTCCTACGTACGGATCCGAGTGCCACAATTAACTTGGGAAAGAGCTCTCTTGAAGGGCTTAGGAGGAAGCACTCCCGAATTATTCAGTCTACTAGAGAGGGACCCAAAGGGTTTTGCAAGTTCACGTGATCTAGGATGAACCCTCCGGCTGAGAATAGCCAGGGTCAACGTATGGGTTTTATGAAACTAGGCATGTCTTTGGGGTGATCGGCATTCGAGGTCATCCTTTTCTTCTATCTACGTCGACCCCAAATCCAATAAGTTCACGGGAGTGAACCAAGTTCGTCAGCAAGGAAAAGAACTTGGGGATGATGGCTGACACCGTCTAAAGTCTCAGGAAATGTTCACGGGTCATCTCGTCGTCATGGGATTTAGAACAAGTGATGTCGATAGCTCTAGGTGGAGGAACTCCTTAAGAAAGGTTATGTTTTTTGGTATGTCTACTTAAAAACAGTTTCTCCCAGACCTTTTGGGTCACTTTAGGAACTTTAGTGTTGGTGTAAGCGGAATGATGGGGAGGGAATTCGTGGAACGTCTAGATCGTTTCCAAAGATGACCTACGGAAACGTTCGTGGCTCAACAAGTCTCAGTGGACCTACGTCGGTCTCCTTATTACAGAAAGACTAAAGATGTTCCGATGTATGAGTCCACACCTCTAGCATCACTTTGGGGAAAAAACATTTTAAAAAAGTGATGCTGCGTGAAAATGTACGCTTCTAGGCGTGATGAAATGGAATCATCCATTTGCCGGTCCAGAAACACTGGTGTCACAGACCCCGTTCACCATGGCTTCCTAGTTCCTGTTCGTGACCGATTCAGGTTTCTAAGCGTTCCGAATTCTTATTGTCTTTTTTTTTTCTTTTCCTCTCCATTCTTGTCTCAAAGAACTGTACGTTCCAAAAATATTTTTTTTTACCTACCAAATCATAGATTGTCTGTTTGTTCCAAAAACTTTTAGGTTGAGAGATTTTCTTCTTTCTTTCTTTCTTTCTTTCTTTCTTTCTTTCTTTCTTTCTTTCTTTCTTTCTTTCTTTCTTTCTTTCTTCCTTCCTTCCTTTCTTTCTTTCTTTCTTTCTTTCTTTCTTTCTTTCTATCTATCTTTCTTTCTATCTTTCTTTTTCTTTCTTTCTTTCTTTCTTTCTTTCTTTCTTTCTTTCTTTCTTTCTTTCTTTCTTTTCTTTCTTTTCTCTCTCTCTCTTTCTCTTTCCCTCTTTCTCTCTTTCTTTCTTTCTTTCTCTCTCTCTTTCTTTCTGTCTTTCTCTCTCTTTCGCTCTTTCCCTCTCTCTTTCTCTCTATCTCTTTCTCTCTCTTTCGCTCTCTTTCTTTCGCTCGGTCTCTCTTTCTCTCTCTCTTCCTTTCTCTCTTTCACTCTTTCTCTCTCTCTTTTGCTCTTTCCCTTTCTCTTTCTCTCTCTCTCTCTTTCTCTCTCTCTCTCTTTCTTTCTCTCTTCTCTTTCTCTCTCTCTTTCTCTCTCTCTTTCTTTCTCTCTTTCGCTCTTTCCCTCTCTTCCTCTCTCTTTCTTTCTCTTTCTCTTTCTCTCTCTCTCTCTTTTGCTCTCTCTTTCTCTCTCTCTCTTTCTCTCTCTCTTTCTCTCTCTTTCTTTCTCTCTCTCTCTCTTTCTTTCTGTTTCTTTCTCTCTCGCTCTCTTTCTTTCTCTCTCTTTCTTTCTCTCTTTCTCTCTCTTTTTCTTTCTTTCTTTCTCTCTCTCTTTCTTTCTCTCTGTCTCTGTCTCTCTCTCTCCCCCTCTGTCTCTCTGTCTCTCCCTCCCTCTCCCTCTCCCTCCCCTCTCCCTCTCCCACTCCCACTCCAACTCTCACTCTCACTCTCTCTGTCTCTCTCTCTCTCTCCCCTCTGTCTCTCTGTCCCTCCCTCTGCCTCTCCCTCTCCCTCCCCCTCTCCCTCTCCCTCTCCCACTCCCACTCCCACTCTCACTCCCACTCCCACTCCCACTCTCTCTCTCTTTCTTTCTGTCTTTCTTTCTTTCTTTCTTTCTTTCTTTCTTTCTTTCTTTCTTTCTTACTTTCTTCCTTCCTTCCTTCTTTCCTTTCCTTTCCTTTCCTTTCCTTTCCTTTCGTTTCCTTTCCTTTCCTTTCGTTTCCTTTCCTTTCCTTTCGTTTCCTTTCCTTTCCTTTCGTTTCCTTTCCTTTCCTTTTCTTTCCTTTCCTTTCCTTTTCTCTTCTCTTCTCTTCTCGTCTCTTCTTTTCTTTATTTTCCCTAACGAAAAGGTTCAGTTTGGGCCTCCAGTTCACTTTCCTCGCTGGGTTGCTTGTTTTCTGGAAGCTGAGTGGTGAGAGGCCTTGGTCTGTTTTGGATAGGCTCCCCTTACGGGATGTGCTTGGGCTTGTCCTAGGCCTTTATACGTCCACGTATACCTGTGCCACAAGCACACGCGATGCACGTACGTATACTATACGTGCACGCTTTTTCCTTTGTTTTGAAGGCCAGAGTAGTTGTACGGCTTGACTTCTTCGCTGGTATGGTTTGTCGTGGTCTCGGTGGGGCTACAGTCCGTTGTCGATACTTACCGCATTCCACACACACACACACACACACACGCACACGCACACGCACACGCACACGCACACGCTCGCACTCGGGGTGTTGCATTGAGTAGATGTGCCCGAACTCAGTTTCTTTAGTGGATGGCTATGGACTCCACCCTCGCCCCCCCTCCGCCCCCCCACCCGCCCGCATTCCCCCGAGCCCCGCCTCCCCCATCCCCCACCCCCACGCCCACCCCCGCCCGTGGACTGTGGTCAGTCCATTTTGAAATCCATGTTTTCTCGTGACCGCGGGTGCGTTTTCCCCACCCACGCACCCATGTGTTGTCTTTGGACTTTGTCGCCGTCCGGGCAGAGATAGTTGTTTGTTTCCGCTTGTATGTGTGGGGTCGGAGGGTATCCTTCCTTTCCTTTCTAGGTTCTGGGCTTTGCGTGTCTGCTTCCGACAGACCTCCACCGTTCGAGAGAGGATGAATTCCTGCGTTGTTCTCTGAGTGCTTGCCTGGTTTCGGTTTGCCAGTCCCCGCCTTCCCTCCCTCCCTCCCTCCCTCCCTCCCTCCCTCCGTCCGGGCAGCCGGGGATCTTGCTCGTGACCCTCTGGGCACCCCGTGCCGGCCGCCCCGGGCCCCGCCGGCGTCTCCGTGGGATTTGCCCCCGCCGAGGAGTCGCGTGGGGAGCGCGTTTCCTTCGAGGCGGCCTCCCGGCGACGTCTTCCCAGCTTCCCCGGCCACCACCCCCCCCCCCCCGTCTGCTGCCGGGGTCGCGCCGTGTCGTGCCGTCCCGGGAGCTAGCTCCGAGACGGACGCCTCGGGGCCGCGCCAGACGCCCGCCGGCTCGCCCCGGCGGGCCGAGCTCGGGCGTTTGGGCGGCCCGGCGCTGCTGCATCCTCGGTGGCCGGCCGGCGACAGGGAACCCGGCCCGGGGACGTTGGAGCCGTTGTCGGGAGCCACCTGGCGGCCGCTTTTATATTGTCCCTTGTCTCTGGAGCTTCGGCGACCTTCGTGAGGGCTGTGACTCGGCCGCCGGGCCCGAGGCAGAGTTCCGGGAGCCGGGCGACGCTGGCGGTGACTGTCCCGGTGGGGCCCAGGCGTGGGCGCCTCCTGCTGTCGCTTGAGATTGGGCGTGCAGGCCTATGAGGGTGTGACTGTCGCCGCGCTCTCGAGCCGGTCTGTGGGGCCGCCTGGCCTGGTCGACCAGCATCCGGCCGCGGGGACCGACCCGGCCACCCGACCCTCCTTCCTTCCTTCCCTCCCTCCCCCCCCCCCACCGCCCGGTCCCCACAGCGCCCCGCTCCGGAGGTGGGGACCGGCCCGTGCCCGTGCCCGTGCGTTTAGGCCGGTGGAGGGCGCGACGGGCTCATTGGCGGGCGCGCGTGGGTCCCGGTGGTCGGATTCTTTCTGACCGATGCTTTTCCGAGTCGGACTCCGGAGGTGGGGACCGGGCTGGGCCGCGAGGGGTGACCCGGAGAGAGAGGCCCGGGCCCGGGTGCGGTCCCTCGTGGGCTCCGGTCGCCTGGGAGGTGCCTCCGTGCGAAAATGTTTCCAAGTCCCCCTGGGTCCGGGGACGCGGACGGGCCGGGACCTGCTCGCGCGGGTGGCCGGGGAGGGCGCACCCGGCCCTTTAGCGGGCCCACGTGGGTCCCGGTCGGCGGACGCGACTTTTTCTCACCCTCCCCCGCCCCCTCCTCCACCGCGAGTCCCGGCCGGGGTGGGGGTGGCGGTGGGGACCGGCCCGAGTCGTACTGGGTGGCCCGGATAGGGCGGCCTGGGCCCGGGCGCGGTCCCTCGTGGGCCCCGCTCGTCAGAGGCGGCAGAGTGGGATAGTTCCTTTTCTGTAACCAAGTCTTCGCCCGGGGACTCGGAGGGACGGCGGTACGGTACCTGCTCGCGCGGGCGATCCGGGGAGGGCGACCCCGGCCCGCTCGCTGCCTCTGCCACGTTTTCCCGCCCCGCCCCGCTCCACTCTGCCGCCCCCCCCCCCCGCTCCTCGGGTCGACCAGATGGCCCCGAGAGAGCTCCGGGGCTGCTGTGGATGGGGAAGTGTTGGGGAGAGGTAGCCGGGCCGAGGTCCCGGGGAGCCCCCCCGAGGTTCGTGGATGGGCCCCGCTGCCGGGCGCCGTGATTTTTTTCGCCTGAAATGGGCCTTTTTTACCACCAGATAGGTGCTGACACGGTCTCCTCTGGCATCTCTCGCTGGGGGTTCTGGGACTCTGGACGCGCGCAGGGCGCTGGGCTTTGGACCGCCGTCCGGCGCCCGAACCGGCCCTTGCCACTTGAGCCGCCCGCTTGGGCCTGCGCGCCGGCTCTCGTGTGTGCGCCCGGCTGACCCGACCCGCGGTGCCGCCTCCGGTCTCTGGCTCACCCGAGGGCGGCGGGGCGAGGTGGTGCGTGGGTCTTCTACCCCGTGTGACTCCCCTTCCCCGCCGCAGGCACCCGGTGGTGGCTGAGACGACCCCAACCCGCAGGCTCCGTGCCACGTGTCAGGCGTTCTCCTCGCGGGGTCGTCGGCCACTGTTGCCCGAGAAGGCAAGAGGGAGCGAAGGGGGGGGCTGGGTGCCGGCTGAGGCTGAAGCAGGCTCCTCCGGTGAGGGTCCTCGCCGTGCCCCTCCTCCCTCGGGGCCCTCGTGGCCCCTGGCTCTCTGGATTGACTGATCGATGTGGTGATGTCGTGCTCTCCTGGGCCGGGCCTTAAGTCGCGCCAGACGAGGGACGGACGTTCTTGGCGAACGGGACCGCTCTTCTCGTTCTGTCCGCGGGCCCCTCGCCTCTCTTGTCACGCCCTGCCGGCCTGCCGAGGGGTGTGTGGGAGGCAGGGGTGGTGGTCTCCGGCCCTGACCTGCGGTCTCCCGCCTCCTGCCTCATGGCGTGGGCGGGGCCGTGGTCCTCGGACGCAGCAGACGCTCTCGCTTCGCCTCCTTGGCGTGTGCCTCGCGGGCGGTCCTCCCCGCGTCGGTGGGGGCCGTCCCGCCGCTGCGCCACGCGCCCGCTGCCGGCGCGTGAGCGTGACTTGCTCGGTCCTCTGTGGTGCCCCTGGAGCGCTCCAGGTCGTCCCTCAGGCGCGCGAGGCCGAGCGGTGGTGTCGTTCCCTTTTCCCAGCGTGCTCCTCGGGGTCTCCGCCGCGGTGGTGTGTCCCGTGAGTGGCTCTCTTGGGGGGGTCGAGACGGTAAAGGGCGCGGGGGCTTGCCTCTGTTTCTCTCCCTCGGTGGGGGACGGGGGCCTGCCACCTCGTCGCCATCGTCCTCCCACGGTGTGCCGTGGGGGGGACTGACTTCGTGGCCGGGCCGACGCCGCGTGTGCCGCCGCCCCCCACTTGCGTGTGTGTGGGGAGTCGCACACGGGCGTGGGTGCGATCGCGTTGGGCCGGGGCCTGTGAGAAGGGGGCGTCTGTCGCGCTTCTCGGGCGTGCTCCCCCCTTCCGGAGCCCGGTGGACGAGCCTGGGGGGCGGCAGAGGTTGTGCCCCCGAGGCTGTGGCCGCGAACGCTCCAGTGGGCCGTGTGCTTACCCATACCGCAGACCCCCCCCACCCCTCCCACGGCCAGTCGTGGACTTGGTGGCTCGTGGAGCGCCTCCGTGGGCCCGAAGGGCAGAGACGATGGGTGGGGGATGACGCACCCTCGGTGAGAAAGCCTTCTCTAGCGATCCAAGAGGGAGCCTTGGGGTACC
>NW_027136125.1:52500-70000 GCF_039906515.1 Pseudorca crassidens
GTCTCTCCCTCCCTGTCTCTCCCTCCCTGTCTCTCCCTCCCTCCCTCCCTCCCTCCCTCCCTCCCTCTCTCTTTTTCCTCTCTCTCCCTCTCCTGGCCTCTCCTCCACTTTCTCCCTTCCTCGTTTTCTGTCTCCCTCTCCCTCACCCATCCCCACTCCCCCCCATCCCCGGTCATGGGGCATCCTCATTTTCCATGAGAACTCATGGATTTGGAAGGGATGTTGGACTGATGTTCGCGTGCTACCGGATCCCACTCCCACAGGGATAGCTGCTGCACTGCCTTTGGCAGGCCATGGTGGGTGGGGGTGGTGTCTCTTCTTCTGTATCGGTAGAAATGATTTGAAGAGGAGGCAGGATGGGCATAGGTCCACTGCCTCACACCAAGGCCCTTTGGGAGCATTTCAGTGAATCGGGACAGAACATGTTTCTCCGTGCGGGGAGGGAACCGGAATAGGGCACCCCGAAATGGACCGCTTTGGCACACAGATGAGTTCGAATTGAAGGCGCTTCAGAAACGACGGGTGGGCGACGAGGACGCTCTGCCGCTCTGCCTCTCCCTCTTCTTCCTGACCTGAAAGGAGGACCAAGATCTTCCTCGAGAAGAAGCTCAAGCTCAGAGCCCGCCCTTTCGAGTGACTCCTGGCTTGGGCTTCTCCTGCGTGGGGGTCACGGTGCACGCGTTCCTCAGCCGTGGGTCGCTCTCTTCTCGAGCTGTCTTTTGGGGACAGGGGCCTCTCAGGCAAGAACTCAGAAGGATCGTCGAGGGAACGTCGTTTTTCCTCTCCCACGACTGATGAATGCAGACAGACACACAGGAATCTCGCCCCCCGCTTCCACCCCCGCCCCCCACCCCCCACCCCAAGTGAGAGGAGTCGCCGGACATCCTTGGGGTCACACACAGCCAGCCTCCGTGGCTCTTCTATGTTGCCAGGCTCCCTGGCCTTCACTGCCCCCGCACACCCCCCGTGAAGTTGCATCATCGTTCATAGTGTAAATGCTGTGAGAAGATAAGCTTTTCAAAATAAAATTCTCCCTGTCTTTCCTTCCCAAGAACACCATGAACACCTACTGTCATGTGCAGTGCTTATGGACCCACCTGGAGCAGAGGACCCTCTCCGACAGACACCCTCCCCACCCCACCCCACCCCACCCCACCCCACCCCCAGGAACTCACTTGCTCCGAGTCATCGAGGAGAGGGTGTCTGGTTCCGTGTCTTAAATGGGTGGGCCAATGACACGTCATCTCCTAGTAAGCCATCGGGTTCACCGGTTCGGGTTCGGGTTCGGTGGCATGAAGTACATTTACGTCCTCCTTGAGTTTGACTTTGAAAGTCTTGGGGCCCTGAGTAGGCCGCCCCCAAACGTGCCTCCGTGGCATAGAGAAGTTTTGGAATTAGACTGACAACACCACGAGAGGGACGCTCTGACTCTCTTTTACTTCTCCCCTCTGAAATCAGGAAGAAAATCTCTCACGTGAAAGGGGAGGGGGGCGGGAGGTGTAGACACCATGACGAACTGAACCGCCCTCATGTCTCATGAAATGTTCACGAATCATCTAAGTAGGACTGCTCCTAACGAATAGAGGGCATAGATGTTAACGAGATAAGAATGTTTAAGGGGAACTCTCCCCCCAATGATTGTTTTCCATAGGCCGACTTCAAGACTTTCCAACATCTCTGGTCATCTCTAGGCTTAGAGGTTGGCTAAGTGCCATTGGCAGGGTGAAATCTCAGCGAGTGTCTACATCACCTCCACATAAGATAAAATACTGAAATGTTCATGGCTCCACAAGTCTAAGGGTCTCCCTGCTTTGGACCTCTTACGGAGGAGAGACTGAGCATGTTTGGTTCCATGCCTAGATAGATCTTGTGCTTTAGGGAAAGAGTGTACTCGGTAGGAGCCTAGACTTCTACAAAGTATTCCATGTTCACACTGTTCACTGTGGTTGGCTTCCTTACTTTCACTGACTGACTGAAGAAAGAAAAAAAAAAAAAAAAAAAAAACAGACAGTGTCCAAGGACGAGGCATTCCAAAGAAGGAACGGAACGTGTGTGGTCCAAGCTACCTGATGTCGCCATCCTCATGGTAGGAAGAGGACTTTTTTGGGGGAGTGGGGAGGCAAAGTAGAAGATATGCAGATAATGTTTGGGGGAAGGAGAAAGAGATTTTAGTCCTAAAGGTGGTCACTTCTCAATGGAAAAGAAAGAAAACGAGGGACAGGCTAAAAATGGGCACAGACGATTGGAAAAGGTGTGTGAAGAAAATGGTCTTTGGAAAGGAATCGGATCCGTGGTCAGGACTGACTGGATAAGATGAGGATGGATTCAAAGACAGAAATGAGTTTTCGTATCAACGTGAAACAAGTGCAAAAATAGAATTTAGTTGTCTCTCTATGTTAAAAGGACAAGGTTTGGGTTTGGGTTTAGGGTTTGGGTTTTTCTTTCATCAGTCTGCTCTGTCCATCATGAGAGATTAGATTAGATTAGGAAAGGTTTCTTCCTTTATCTTTAAGGAGAGAAGGAAGGAAAGAAAGAAAGAGAGAGAGAGAGAGAGAGAGAGAGAGAGAGAGAGAGAAGGAAGGAAGGAAGGAAGGAAGGAAGAAAGGAAGGAGGGAAGGAAGGAAGGAAGGAAGGAAGGAAGGAAGGAAGGAAGGAAGGAAGGAAGGAAGGAAAAGGAAGCAAGAAAGAAAAGCTTATGCCTTGTCAAAAGTCATCACTTATTTTCTAGGTTGCCGTTATCAGGTCTCGGAGGACTCACATCAGCTTAGTCCTCTCGAGATTCAAAGAACCAGGTGTGGCTCGGAACTGAAGAAGAAGCTTCTCTCTCTGCCTAGCAAGTCTCTCCTTGGGATGTCGGTGACCTGGCTAGCGAAGCACTGTTTCACAGTGACCTATATCCGATTAAGTGCTTTACAACCTTTTGGATATTTTGGACACACTTGCCCCCCGGTTGAAGGACAGGTGAAGTCCTTTGGACTTAGAACGCACTTTGAGTTAGGATGCAGGAGGAGAGGGCCCTCGAAATAGCCCAAAAATGTGTTCTCTCTCCTGAGAAACGAGAGAGATGAAACTGAGTACGTTTCTTGGAGAGCTTCGATGACACGGGAAGCGTCGTCAAAGAGGAAGGAACAACGTGAAGTCTACTTTGGCTTGTGTCTGTACACCGATGTGTTCTAACTGTTCCAGACATGATGGGATGTTTCTTCCTGGAAGTCTTCTCTGCCCTGGCATAAAGGGTTGTCTGTCGTCGTCAAAATGGAGGCTCACACGAAAGGGACGGAACCCAGTATCAGGGAGGTGTTCTAACCGACGTTCACGCCAAGGCAGCAACAACAGCCTGTTGAAAGGTGGTGGGGGTGGCGGGGCACACGTGGATCGAGTCCATTCTGTCCTGTCAACAGCCGGTCGGGGCTATGGCAGACGGGAGACGGCGGCCCGGCCGGTTGGTTACTCCCTGGCCAACCTCCCCCCTCCCCCACCCCCACACTCCACCTTGCATTCCTTCACCCACCCATGGTGCCTTGAAGATGACCCCAATTGTACATAGACATTGGCGGGAAGATTTCTACAGTCTACCGGCAACGTCTGACCTGTCATGCTTGTAACCCTGGGGGGGGGGGGGTGGGGTGGGAACTATTTTTCTCTCTGGAAAGAAAACCTCCTCTCTCTGGACCCTCTGAACCCCAGCCACTGGACTTCATTCCACTGCCACTTAGTAGGGGTCATCCAAACATTCTTGTGGCCGTAGGTATGTCTTCCGTGTGGGTTGAAGTCTTCCCTCACTCACTGCAAGCCTGATGTCCTCACCGTGGCACAGAGACTGTTAAAAAAACAAAATGTGTTTGCCACTTGGGGTCTACCTTCCACAGCCTCCCCTGTGATCAGATCACGGCACCCGCTTCGCTGGGCAAATCCTACAATCCTTCACAGAAGCTCTTGCAAACTTTTTGGAACCGTCACTCGTCCAGTCACGCTCGATCATCAGGCAAGGTCGGCAGAACCGATGGAAAGACTGGACTCCAAGTAGAACAAGGATGACTTACACGGGATTGAATGAACTGATGAACAGGATGATAATGTGTATGACTACTTGTGTAAAGTAGGACGGATTGGGGAAGCGGGGGATAACTTAGGGGGTTGGGATGACCATGTACACATGACTGTACATAAAATCGGTAATCAACAAGCAAGCGCCTCCTACTATATAGCACAGGAAACTCTACTCAATACTTTGTAATAAACCTATGAGAGAAAAGAATGTGAAAAAAAAAAAAACCCTACGTAAAATACCTTTATATATATATATATATATATATATATATATATATATATATACACATATATATACATATACACACACACACACGTATGTAGGTATATGTATATACATGTATGTATGTATATATATGTATATGTATATATGGAGGGGGGGAGAGAGAGAGAGAGAGAGAGACAGAGAGAGACAGAGACAGAGGCAGAGACACTGAGACAGAGAGAGACAGAGAGAAAGAAGAGACAGAGAGACAGAGGGATTAGGACTGATTCTTAAATCTTTTGTTTTCCAGGTACAAGGAAAAACAAAAACAAACCAACAAAACCCAATTTTCTTTTTTCTTTTTTCTTTTTTTTTATTTTTAAAGATGGACCTCCATTTGGTAACTTATACCTCTGTCAGCAGGATGGAATCACTGATCTTTTTCTCCCTACCTTCCTTAATTCAGAAACTCTCAGTGAGGCTTCTTATTTCCTTGGCAACCGAGTTATTTGCATACGTTACTTGGAGGCCAAAATTATGTTTCCATAAAACGGGGATACTCACTTGTGGATATGAAGTTCTGGAGCTACTCGTTTCCCTTAGGGTGTTGTTCTTAACCTGAAAACTGGACTGCATCCCGAAGTTTTTTGAGTTCCCTCCAATATCTGGCTACGACTCTCCCCATGAACGTTTGCCATTTTCTCCCACCCTTTTGACTTGGCCTCACTGAGAACTAAAATGGCCCTTTGCCTGAAGCTCTGCAAACGGAAGCTAGAGAACTTGACGAAACGGCCACAACGGCTCCTATGGAAACAATCCTCGTGCCTGTTTCTTTGAGAGCCACTCCGAAATTTGAACCAAACACCCGACGACATCATCAGAGGTGTTGCAGACTTCTAAAGTTGCTTCGACCCTGACATCTAGAAATCTCCTTCACTCACTCACTCACTCACTCACTCACTCACTCACACACACACACACACACACACACACACACACACACACACACACATCCCTACACACACGAGTCACCAGCTCAGCTTTAATATGTTCCAAGGAACTTTCAGAGGAGGGAACTCTTGGGCTCCAGAGTAGGCCGCCCCAAAATCTGCCTCCATGCTCTATTGATTATTTTGAATTCAAGTGACTTAAGAACCGGCCAGCACAAGAGGGACACACTGGCCCGCCTTTCTGTCCTCCTGCGGAGGAAGATCTCAAGTGAAGACATCTGCTTCCATGCATGTCCATGATTCTCAAATGGTGTAGTGGGGTTTCCTGGGTTAGGAAAAGGAGGGGACATCTTTTGCCTGGAAAAAAAGGCCTGTTTCTCACACAACCTCCTCCCATCCCTTACCTCTCTCCCTCCTTCCCTCCCTGCAGTTTGGAGGGGACAGCCTAAGGGTGGGGAAATTGGGGAAAGAAAAAAGACAAAGCCATTCATTAAAGAGAAGCTCGAGGCAAAGTCAAAGGCTCCGACTTGACCGGAGAGCTTTCTGCATTTGAATGGAGCGATTGAACGAGGCCCTGCCGAATGAATCGTCCGGACCTCCCCTCCCCTCCCCCGCTCCTGGCAAAGGTCAGTCCAGGGGACTTAGGAAGGAGCTCTGGAGAAGGAACGGGGGTGGGGGTGGGGGTGGGGGCGGGACCAACAGACAATAGCCGCTGCCTGCCTGCCTGCCTGCCTGCCTGCCGGGCTGAGGCCTGAGGCCTGAGGCCTGAGGCCTGAGGGTCACCACGCTGGCTCTTGCAACACAATCCCTTCCAGGAAACTGCTGTGATGACTGTTTGGCAGTGAAGGATCAACTCTGAACTCTCTTGGCCTATTTCTGCAAAAGGCCCGAGCCTCAGCTACGACAGATTCTCTGGGTTTCTTGGCACAGGGACTGACCCGCACCCTCCCGTCCTGTCAGATCCTCCTTTGTACACACGCCTCCACTCACTGGAAGGGTTCTTTGGCCTCGTCCAGAAAACGAACATACAAAAAGAAACCCACAAACAAGACTGAAATGATGTGTTGGTAGTTATGGGAAAGAAACCTGCTCCTCTCACACACCTGAGGGCAGGAAGCGAAGGCAGGTTCTCGGCCGGAGGGGGACGGGGTGAACCGAGGTCGGTCAGCGCCCCCCTCCCCCCGCTTCTCTCCCGGGTGACGTGGGCCCCCCTTCCCCGCCTCTCTCTGCGCCCCCCATCCCCACCCCGCCCTGGTTCTGATATTTCACTCGGGAAACTTCTCTAGGCCGGCCGAGATGCCAGCTTGCTGTCCTGCCGTTTCATGTCCATCTCTATCAGCCATGTCCAAAAGGCACGGGAAATCATGGACAGCAGATAGCGCACCCAGAGTTGTGTGTGTGTGTGTGTGTGTGTGTGTGTGTGTGTGTGTGTGTGTGTGTGTGTGTGTGTTTTGCTGGGGTTTCTGTCTGCGTGTGTGTTTGCTTTTGGTTTGGCTTTTTTTTTTTTTTTCTTCGATAAACTCGCCCCATTTGGGAGTCGGGTGGAACACGGCGGGTGTCTCCTGGCCTGCCGCCCTAACAAACCCCAAAGAGACTCATTTTGGGGTCTCGGCCAGCCAGGTCCCCTTTCTTGGAATTCTGGTTTCATAAATCCGTCTCGTGTCCATGGAATTCTCAGGTCCAGCCATCGACCCTAAGGACGGGGAGGGAAGGTTTTGTCCCGGGGACATCTTCCTTCCTTGCCCGCCTCCTCGGGGTTCCGGACGCTTCGGTATGCTGACGTGCCGTGCCCTCCTCAGCTCCACCCCGACCCCCACCCCAACCCCCCAACCCCCCACCCCCCCGTTTTTGGGAACTCTGTGAACAGGGGTGGTGTTTTTCACAGCCAAACACACTCTCACCGTAAGACCCGGCCCTCGGAGGACTCCTTGCTATGAATGGACCCGAGGTGACGCGGGGAGTCGAACGGCTGAGGTCCACGCAGAAACCTGCACGCGGACCTTGACAGTGGCTGTTTTATTCCTCACTGCCAAGAACTCTCTCGGAGGTGACCGAGACATGTCTTTCAGGAGGTGAATGGACACGTACGTAGCCTGGGGACGAGCCGTAGGTAACATGCTTTCTCGGAAGAGAAAAACCATGGACGGGATGAACAGGTCAGCGGGGTGGTGGTGGATGGTGGATGAATAGGCGGAGGGCAGAGGACGTTTAAGGCAGGGAAACTCTCCAAAGTTAGGATCCTGATGGTATGAAAGCAAACGTTTTGCATAGGGCACTACCTGAGATGGGGTGAATCGAAGGGACCTACCTCTATGGGCCACCACCCCCTCCTCCCCACCATGAAAGCGCCCCAAGCAAGCCTGCTCTTTTTACCCCAGTTGAAGACCCTTGCTAAAGCCAGAAGGCAAAAAATGACCATGAGAAATCTGACCAGCCGTCGCTTGGGACAAGAGTGAGGCCAATGAATCCAGTGAAAAGTTGACAGAGGGGCCTGGGTCCCTCGGCTCGACCCCTTCACGGAGAAGCCAAAGCCTTTTACGCAGGGATGAGCTTTGACACACCTAGGTTTCTTCGGCCAGTGCGACGTTCATGAAACACGCTAAAGGAAAATGATCGATCGATGTGTTTGCCGTCTGCCTGAGCGCACGCGATACGAAATAGAAACCGGGGGAGGGGGTGTGTGCTGACGTTCGGGGTCTAATGGGAGAAACCTTGGAGGGTTTTTGCCCTTAGGGTGCCTTGGTCTGGGGTTGACTTGTGTGCGCTGAGAACGAGGGCCGTTATTGAAGACCCTGTGCAGATTTTGGACACCATGATCCATGGAACCCTGAAGTTTTGGAACCTAGAAATCTTTTGGTCTGCATTTGAGTTGGAAATCTTCTCCTTGACAGAAAGAAGCGCACAGGAGGAGGAGGAGGAGGAGGAGGAGGAGGAGGAGGAGGAGGAGGAGGAGGAGGAGGACGAGGACGAGGACGAGGAGGACGAGGAGGACGAGGAGGACGAGGACGAGGACGAGGACGAGGACGAGGAGGAGGACGACGAGGAGGAGGACGAGGACGGGGACGAGGTGGAGGAGGAGGACGAGGAGGACGAGGAGGACGAGGAGGGGAAATGGAACTGCATGATGAGCAGATCAGCTTTTCGATGTCAGCAAGGCACCCGCCGCCCAGTTCTCTGGGTGAACTGTCTTGATCTTGCACATCTCTACCGCCTCCGAAATGTGAACACAGCCTGCGATGGCCTGACTGAGACTAAGGCCAGTGGACTGGATGAGGTAGACCCTGAAACCAAAGGGAAGGAAAAAAAAAAAAGAAAGAAAGAAAAAACAGAAAAGCCAAAACGGAAACAAACAAACAAACAAAAAAACCCCAAAAAATAACAACGGGGGAGGGGAGGGGGAAGTGGTCTCTTTAAGAATACAAACCGGTGGAAGGGCTCCCTCACCCAAACACTAATTCGCCGTCTCCTTCGGGACCAACACGAATCTTAAAAGTCTTTCCCCACAGATAATAAAAAGCCTTAGCCATCGGAGGAAATAAACGTCACCTATTCCAACGGTTCTTTATAAATAAGCAAGAGAGCGAATTTTCGATTGCACTACCTGCTTCGTGGCTGACTAAAAGTTTTTAAATGAAAGCTATGAAATCTCTGGTCATGTCGATCTCTAGGTAGGTAGGTAGGTAGGTACGTACGTACGTACGTACTTACGCACGCATGAGACAGACCTACAGACATTTTGGAAAAGGACTGGGGAGTGGCCTAGGGCCAAACAGGCCTTGCCAGCTAAAGAACAGAGGCCCTGGGGGCCTGAGTCTCAGACACACACCCGCCCACCCACCCACCACCCACCCACCCACCCACGTACACACCGCGCGCCGAGCGCACACACACACACACACACACACACACACACACACACACACACACGAGGCTCTCGGGAGTAAAAGATTAACTTTACCTCTGTTGACACCACGACTATACCTAGTTGTCCCAAGACGAGGAGCTCCACTGTACATTTAACCCTTATCTGTTCCTGTGCTTTCTTGCAGAAAATTCTCATGTGCTTCTTTCCCCTCGTGGAAGCGCTTGCTATTCCCCATAGGTAGCCACCGTGCAACCAGCTGCTGCAGATCCGAGAATTTGGAGGATTCCTGGAAAGGATCGGTGATCCCGAGACAAACTCTCCCTTCCGTGATCAGAGCAACTCGGGGCGGTGTCTCTCCCCCCCAACCCCCCCCCGCCCCCCCCCCACCGCCTTCTCCTTGTGTACCAGCTATCTCTTTAATAAAATAATAGTAATGATAATGATAATAATAATAATAAAATAAATTTAAAAAAAAGTTTTGCTTTGCTGACCTTAGAGTCTTGTGGAAGCGATCTTCGTTTCTATGGCACTGCTGTGCAAGAATCTGGGAAGGCCCTGGTAACAGGTATGTCTGTAGCTACCTTCTAGAGCTGGCCTGTTCCTACGTACGGATCCGAGTGCCACAATTAACTTGGGAAAGAGCTCTCTTGAAGGGCTTAGGAGGAAGCACTCCCGAATTATTCAGTCTACTAGAGAGGGACCCAAAGGGTTTTGCAAGTTCACGTGATCTAGGATGAACCCTCGGCTGAGAATAGCCAGGGTCAACGTATGGGTTTTATGAAACTAGGCATGTCTTTGGGGTGATCGGCATTCGAGGTCATCCTTTTCTTCTATCTACGTCGACCCCAAATCCAATAAGTTCACGGGAGTGAACCAAGTTCGTCAGCAAGGAAAAGAACTTGGGGATGATGGCTGACACCGTCTAAAGTCTCAGGAAATGTTCACGGGTCATCTCGTCGTCATGGGATTTAGAACAAGTGATGTCGATAGCTCTAGGTGGAGGAACTCCTTAAGAAAGGTTATGTTTTTTGGTATGTCTACTTAAAAACAGTTTCTCCCAGACCTTTTGGGTCACTTTAGGAACTTTAGTGTTGGTGTAAGCGGAATGATGGGGAGGGAATTCGTGGAACGTCCTAGATCGTTTCCAAAGATGACCTACGGAAACGTTCGTGGCTCAACAAGTCTCAGTGGACCTACGTCGGTCTCCTTATTACAGAAAGACTAAAGATGTTCCGATGTATGAGTCCACACCTCTAGCATCACTTTGGGGAAAAAACATTTTAAAAAAGTGATGCTGCGTGAAAATGTACGCTTCTAGGCGTGATGAAATGGAATCATCCATTTGCCGGTCCAGAAACACTGGTGTCACAGACCCCGTTCACCATGGCTTCCTAGTTCCTGTTCGTGACCGATTCAGGTTTCTAAGCGTTCCGAATTCTTATTGTCTTTTTTTTTCTTTTCCTCTCCATTCTTGTCTCAAAGAACTGTACGTTCCAAAAATATTTTTTTTTACCTACCAAATCATAGATTGTCTGTTTGTTCCAAAAACTTTTAGGTGAGAGATTTTTTCTTTCTTTCTTTCTTTCTTTCTTTCTTTCTTTCTTTCTTTCTTTTCTTTCTTTCTTTCTTTCTTTCTTTCTTTCTTCCTTCCTTTCTTTCTTTCTTTCTTTCTTTCTTTCTATCTTTTCTTTCTATCTTTCTTTTTCTTTCTTTCTTTCTTTCTTTCTTTCTTTCTTTCTTTCTTTCTTTCTTTCTTTCTTTCTTTCTTTCTTCTTTCTTTCTTTCTTTTCTCTCTCTCTCTTTCTCTTTCCCTCTTTCTCTCTTTCTTTCTTTCTTTCTCTCTCTCTTTCTTTCTGTCTTTCTCTCTCTTTCGCTCTTTCCCTCTCTCTTTCTCTCTATCTCTTTCTCTCTCTTTCGCTCTCTTTCTTTCGCTCGGTCTCTCTTTCTCTCTCTCTTCCTTTCTCCTCTTTCACTCTTTCTCTCTCTCTTTTGCTCTTTCCCTTTCTCTTTCTCTCTCTCTCTCTTTCTCTCTCTCTCTTTCTTTCTCTTTCTCTCTCTCTTTCTCTCTCTCTTTCTTTCTCTCTTTCGCTCTTTCCCTCTCTTCCTCTCTCTTTCTTTCTCTTTCTCTTTCTCTCTCTCTCTCTTTTGCTCTCTCTTTCTCTCTCTCTCTTTCTCTCTCTCTTTCTCTCTCTTTCTTTCTCTCTCTCTCTCTTTCTTTCTGTTTCTTTCTCTCTCTTTCTTTCTCTCTCGCTCTCTTTCTTTCTCTCTCTTTCTTTCTCTCTTCTCTCTCTTTTTCTTTCTTTCTTTCTCTCTCTCTTTCTTTCTCTCTGTCTCTGTCTCTCTCTCTCCCCCTCTGTCTCTCTGTCTCTCCCTCCCTCTCCCTCTCCCTCCCCTCTCCCTCTCCCACTCCCACTCCAACTCTCACTCTCACTCTCTCTGTCTCTCTCTCTCTCTCCCCTCTGTCTCTCTGTCCCTCCCTCTGCTCTCCCTCTCCCTCCCCCTCTCCCTCTCCCTCTCCACTCCCACTCCCACTCTCACTCCCACTCCCACTCCCACTCTCTCTCTCTTTCTTTCTTTCTTTCTTTTCTTTCTTTCTTTCTTACTTTCTTCCTTCCTTCCTTCTTTCCTTTCCTTTCCTTTCCTTTCCTTTCCTTTCCTTTCGTTTCCTTTCCTTTCCTTTCGTTTCCTTTCCTTTCCTTTCGTTTCCTTTCCTTTCCTTTCCTTTCCTTTCCTTTTCTTTCCTTTCCTTTCCTTTTCTCTTCTCTTCTCTTCTCGTCTCTTCTTTTCTTTATTTTCCCTAACGAAAAGGTTCAGTTTGGCCTCCAGTTCACTTTCCTCGCTGGGTTGCTTGTTTTCTGGAAGCTGAGTGGTGAGAGGCCTTGGTCTGTTTTGGATAGGCTCCCCTTACGGATGTGCTTGGGCTTGTCCTAGGCCTTTATACGTCCACGTATACCTGTGCCACAAGCACACGCGATGCACGTACGTATACTATACGTGCACGCTTTTTCCTTTGTTTTGAAGGCCAGAGTAGTTGTACGGCTTGACTTCTTCGCTGGTATGGTTTGTCGTGGTCTCGGTGGGGCTACAGTCCGTTGTCGATACTTACCGCATTCCACACACACACACACACACACACACGCACACGCACACGCACACGCACACGCACACGCTCGCACTCGGGGTGTTGCATTGAGTAGATGTGCCCGAACTCAGTTTCTTTAGTGGATGGCTATGGACTCCACCCTCGCCCCCCCTCCGCCCCCCCACCCGCCCGCATTCCCCCGAGCCCCGCCTCCCCCATCCCCCACCCCCACGCCCACCCCCGCCCGTGGACTGTGGTCAGTCCATTTTGAAATCCATGTTTTCTCGTGACCGCGGGTGCGTTTTCCCCACCCACGCACCCATGTGTTGTCTTTGGACTTTGTCGCCGTCCGGGCAGAGATAGTTGTTTGTTTCCGCTTGTATGTGTGGGGTCGGAGGGTATCCTTCCTTTCCTTTCTAGGTTCTGGGCTTTGCGTGTCTGCTTCCGACAGACCTCCACCGTTCGAGAGAGGATGAATTCCTGCGTTGTTCTCTGAGTGCTTGCCTGGTTTCGGTTTGCCAGTCCCCGCCTTCCCTCCCTCCCTCCCTCCCTCCCTCCCTCCGTCCGGGCAGCCGGGGATCTTGCTCGTGACCCTCTGGGCACCCCGTGCCGGCCGCCCCGGGCCCCGCCGGCGTCTCCGTGGGATTTGCCCCCGCCGAGGAGTCGCGTGGGGAGCGCGTTTCCTTCGAGGCGGCCTCCCGGCGACGTCTTCCCAGCTTCCCCGGCCACCCCCCCCCCCCCCCCGTCTGCTGCCGGGGTCGCGCCGTGTCGTGCCGTCCCGGGAGCTAGCTCCGAGACGGACGCCTCGGGGCCGCGCCAGACGCCCGCCGGCTCGCCCCGGCGGGCCGAGCTCGGGCGTTTGGGCGGCCCGGCGCTGCTGCATCCTCGGTGGCCGGCCGGCGACAGGGAACCCGGCCCGGGGACGTTGGAGCCGTTGTCGGGAGCCACCTGGCGGCCGCTTTTATATTGTCCCTTGTCTCTGGAGCTTCGGCGACCTTCGTGAGGGCTGTGACTCGGCCGCCGGGCCCGAGGCAGAGTTCCGGGAGCCGGGCGACGCTGGCGGTGACTGTCCCGGTGGGGCCCAGGCGTGGGCGCCTCCTGCTGTCGCTTGAGATTGGGCGTGCAGGCCTATGAGGGTGTGACTGTCGCCGCGCTCTCGAGCCGGTCTGTGGGGCCGCCTGGCCTGGTCGACCAGCATCCGGCCGCGGGGACCGACCCGGCCACCCGACCCTCCTTCCTTCCTTCCCTCCCTTCCCCCCCCCCCCCACCGCCCGGTCCCCACAGCGCCCCGCTCCGGAGGTGGGGACCGGCCCGTGCCCGTGCCCGTGCGTTTAGGCCGGTGGAGGGCGCGACGGGCTCGTTGGCGGGCGCGCGTGGGTCCCGGTGGTCGGATTCTTTCTGACCGATGCTTTTCCGAGTTGGACTCCGGAGGTGGGGACCGGGCTGGGCCGCGAGGGGTGACCCGGAGAGAGAGGCCCGGGCCCGGGTGCGGTCCCTCGTGGGCTCCGGTCGCCTGGGAGGTGCCTCCGTGCGAAAATGTTTCCAAGTCCCCCTGGGTCCGGGGACGCGGACGGGCCGGGACCTGCTCGCGCGGGTGGCCGGGGAGGGCGCACCCGGCCCTTTAGCGGGCCCACGTGGGTCCCGGTCGGCGGACGCGACTTTTTCTCACCCTCCCCCGCCCCCTCCTCCACCGCGAGTCCCGGCCGGGGTGGGGGTGGCGGTGGGGACCGGCCCGAGTCGTACTGGGTGGCCCGGATAGGGCGGCCTGGGCCCGGGCGCGGTCCCTCGTGGGCCCCGCTCGTCAGAGGCAGCAGAGTGGGATAGTTCCTTTTCTGTAACCAAGTCTTCGCCCGGGGACTCGGAGGGACGGCGGTACGGTACCTGCTCGCGCGGGCGATCCGGGGAGGGCGACCCCGGCCCGCTCGCTGCCTCTGCCACGTTTTCCCGCCCCGCCCCGCTCCACTCTGCCGCCCCCCCGCTCCTCGGGTCGACCAGATGGCCCCGAGAGAGCTCCGGGGCTGCTGTGGATGGGGAAGTGTTGGGGAGAGGTAGCCGGGCCGAGGTCCCGGGGAGCCCCCCCGAGGTTCGTGGATGGGCCCCGCTGCCGGGCGCCGTGATTTTTTTCGCCTGAAATGGGCCTTTTTTACCACCAGATAGGTGCTGACACGGTCTCCTCTGGCATCTCTCGCTGGGGGTTCTGGGACTCTGGACGCGCGCAGAGCGCTGGGCTTTGGACCGCCGTCCGGCGCCCGAACCGGCCCTTGCCACTTGAGCCGCCCGCTTGGGCCTGCGCGCCGGCTCTCGTGTGTGCGCCCGGCTGACCCGACCCGCGGTGCCGCCTCCGGTCTCTGGCTCACCCGAGGGCGGCGGGGCGAGGTGGTGCGTGGGTCTTCTACCCCGTGTGACTCCCCTTCCCCGCCGCAGGCACCCGGTGGTGGCTGAGACGACCCCAACCCGCAGGCTCCGTGCCACGTGTCAGGCGTTCTCCTCGCGGGGTCGTCGGCCACTGTTGCCCGAGAAGGCAAGAGGGAGCGAAGGGGGGGGCTGGGTGCCGGCTGAGGCTGAAGCAGGCTCCTCCGGTGAGGGTCCTCGCCGTGCCCCTCCTCCCTCGGGGCCCTCGTGGCCCCTGGCTCTCTGGATTGACTGATCGATGTGGTGATGTCGCGCTCTCCTGGGCCGGGCCTTCAGTCGCGCCAGACGAGGGACGGACGTTCTTGGCGAACGGGACCGCTCTTCTCGTTCTGTCCGCGGGCCCCTCGCCTCTCTTGTCACGCCCTGCCGGCCTGCCGAGGGGTGTGTGGGAGGCAGGGGTGGTGGTCTCCGGCCCTGACCTGCGGTCTCCCGCCTCCTGCCTCATGGCGTGGGCGGGGCCGTGGTCCTCGGACGCAGCAGACGCTCTCGCTTCGCCTCCTTGGCGTGTGCCTCGCGGGCGGTCCTCCCCGCGTCGGTGGGGGCCGTCCCGCCGCTGCGCCGCGCGCCCGCTGCCGGCGCGTGAGCGTGACTTGCTCGGTCCTCTGTGGTGCCCCTGGAGCGCTCCAGGTCGTCCCTCAGGCGCGCGAGGCCGAGCGGTGGTGTCGTTCCCTTTTCCCAGCGTGCTCCTCGGGGTCTCTGCCGCGGTGGTGTGTCCCGTGAGTGGCTCTCTTGGGGGGGTCGAGACGGTAAAGGGCGCGGGGGCTTGCCTCTGTTTCTCTCCCTCGCTGGGGGACGGGGGCCTGCCACCTCGTCGCCATCGTCCTCCCACGGTGTGCCGTGGGGGGGACTGACTTCGTGGCCGGGCCGACGCCGCGTGTGCCGCCGCCCCCCACTTGCGTGTGTGTGGGGAGTCGCACACGGGCGTGGGTGCGATCGCGTTGGGCCGGGGCCTGTGAGAAGGGGGCGTCTGTCGCGCTTCTCGGGCGTGCTCCCCCCTTCCGGAGCCCGGTGGACGAGCCTGGGGGGCGGCAGAGGTTGTGCCCCCGAGGCTGTGGCCGCGAACGCTCCAGTGGGCCGTGTGCTTACCCATACCGCAGACCCCCCCCACCCCTCCCACGGCCAGTCGTGGACTTGGTGGCTCGTGGAGCGCCTCCGTGGGCCCGAAGGGCAGAGACGATGGGTGGGGGATGACGCACCCTCGGTGAGAAAGCCTTCTCTAGCGATCCGAGAGGGAGCCTTGGGGTACCGGACCCCCCAGCCGCTGCCCCTCCCAAGCGTGCAGTGGGCCACGGTGGCCACTGCCAGAGCCACGTGGGTGGCAGAGGCCCTCGCCCTCGCGGGGAGGGCTTGTGCCGGCCCCGCGGTGGGGCCGAGTGCCGCTCTTTGCCTACCGCGGCCCGCGCCTCCCCCCTCTGAGTCGGGGGAGGGTCCCGCCAGGCCGGCGTCCGGCGCGGGGCCGTGTGTGCGCGTGTGTGTGCGCGTGCGGTGACCCGCGCGGTGGCGAGCCCGAGGTGGGGTTCGGGGACGCACGGACGTCCCGACTCCCCAGTCCCGCAGCCGGGAGGAGCCCGTCGCGCCTGCCCTCGCCGCGAGTCGCGGCCGGGGGCGGTGTGTGGGCACGGTGCGGGTCGCCTCGCTCGGGAGCGTTTCCCTGGGGCGCGAGCCCCGGGGGTCGGACTCAGATGAAGGCGGATGTGGCGAGGACGGAGGAGGTTGAGTTTGGGCGGACGGGTCCCTCCGTGTCACGCGGGGGGAAACCGTCGCACACGGGCCCCGGCGGCGGGGCCGGGTCGTGGGAGACCCCCAGGGTGGCCGGGGCCGGCCGGCGTCCCAGGCGTCGTGGGACCGCCCTCGTGTGTGTGGCGGTGGGACCCCGCGCTTGTTTCCCTGGCGGGCCCGGTCGTGCCTCGGCCCTTCCTGTCCCTGGGCGGGCGCCCCTGCGCCCCTGCCCCGCGGCCCTCGCCGCTGTGTGTGTGCGTGCCGCCCCCTCCCCGTGGCCGCCGGCCCTCCCCGGCCCCCAGCCCTCCGTGCCCCTTTCCCCGTCTGGGATCGAGCCGGCCTCGCCCACGTGAGGGTGTCGCCCGCCCCGGCCGCCGCGGCGGGCGGCGTCCCCGGGTGGAGTGCTCACGGTCCCTGAGGCGGGGGAGTCGGGCGCGGCGGCGGAGGCGTGTGTGGCGGGGCACGTGGGGCGGCCGGTGTGCGCGCGGGAGAGTGTTGTTGTCGCGGGGCTGGCCGCGGCTCGTGGGTGTTTGGCGGTGGTGGGCGCGAGCCCCGCGAGGGGGGGCACCCTGGTGGGGGGCCGAGGAGGCCAGTCGGCGTCCTGGGTGCCGCGGGACCGCCCCTGCGCTGGAGGCCTCTGGCGGTGAGACCCCGTGTCGTGCCCCGGCGGCCGACTCGCGTCCGTGCCCTTAGGATGGCCCCCGGGCCTCCCTCGCGTCGGCGCGCGTCCGCCCCCGCCCACCACGTCTTCCGCGAGGTCGTCGCCGCGCCTCCGCGGCGGCGGCCGAGCCAGCCGCGCCTCGTCGGCCCTGTCTCCCGTCCGTCCATCCGCCCCGTCCGTCGCGTCTGCCGACCCCCGGGCCGCGTCCCGGTGTGTTTCGCTTCCCGGGCCTGCCGCGGCGCCGCTCCGTGGTCCGCCGCCGCCGCCGCCGCCCGTCCGCCGGCGTCGTTGCGTGTTGGGCGAGGTTGGGGGGACCGCCGTCCGTCCCCCTGCCGCGCCGCGCCCCGCCCCGGCGCGCTCGCCCGAGCGCGGGTCGTCGGGACCCCGGCCGGCCGTCGCGGACCGGCTGCCGTGCCCGCGATGCCCCGCTCCCGTCGGGCGGGCGGGGAGGTGAGGGGTGGCCGGGCCTCGGCCCGAGCCCCCGCCGCTCTCGTCCGTGTGAGCGCGGGCGAGCGGGCACGCGCCGGCCGGCCTCCGGAGCGACCTGCCGGTGCCC
>NW_027136125.1:82500-100000 GCF_039906515.1 Pseudorca crassidens
CAAGGGCGTATCATGTTTAACATGGAAAGGACTATGCCAACGGTGGTCTCAGAATGAATGGAGTGTGCAAAGAGGTAGAAAGAGAGGTTCCCGACTTGGGGGGGGGGTGCGGGGAGGGGGGAAAGCCCCAACCACGTCGCCTCGTCCTCCATCCATCCCGATCAGGGTCACGGGCAGAACACAAGGGGCGGCTTCCCTCACTGGGGGCCCCGAACTTAGAAAACTCTCATCTCTGCAAAAAGACAAGCAGTGCTGGCTGGGGCTGGCACATTCTCTTCTTCTCATGGGACTGATGTTGATCTCCATAGCTCAGAAAACACGTGCGAACACTCAGAAGATACCCAAGCACTGTGTCCTTCCTTTACCTGGCTCCCTGTCGCTCACTCTCCGCCTCTGTCTCTGTCTCTGCCACTCGCTGTCTCTTTCTTTCTCCCGGTCTCTCTCTCTCTCTCTCTCTCTCTCTCTCTCTCTCTCTCTCTCTCTCTCTCGCTCTCGCTCTCGCTCTCGCTCTCGCTCTCTTGCTCTCTCTCTCTCTCTCTCTCTCTCTCTCTCGCTCTCTCTCTCTCTCTCTCTCTCTCTCGCGCTCGCTCTCGCTCTCGCGCTCGCTCTCTCGCGCTCGCGCTCGCGCTCGCTCTCGCGCTCTCCCCCACCCCTGCTCTTCCTCCCCCACTTTATCCCTTTCTTCCCGCCTCCTCTCTTTCTTTCTCTCTGTCTCCCTCTCTGTCTCTCTGTCTCTCTTCTCTCTCTGTCTCTGTCTCTCTGTCTCTGTCTCTCTCCACCCCCCCCCGTCTCTCCCTCCCTGTCCCTCCCTGTCTCTCCCTCCCTGTCTCTCCCTCCCTGTCTCTCCCTCCCTCCCTCCCTCCCTCCCTCCCTCCCTCTCTCTTTTTCCTCTCTCTCCCTCTCCTGGCCTCTCCTCCACTTTCTCCCTTCCTCTCGTTTTCTGTCTCCCTCTCCCTCACCCATCCCCACTCCCCCCCATCCCCGGTCATGGGGCATCCTCATTTTCCATGAGAACTCATGGATTTGGAAGGGATGTTGGACTGATGTTCGCGTGCTACCGGATCCCACTCCCACAGGGATAGCTGCTGCACTGCCTTTGGCAGGCCATGGTGGGTGGGGGTGGTGTCTCTTCTTCTGTATCGGTAGAAATGATTTGAAGAGGAGGCAGGATGGGCATAGGTCCACTGCCTCACACCAAGGCCCTTTGGGAGCATTTCAGTGAATCGGGACAGAACATGTTTCTCCGTGCGGGGAGGGAACCGGAATAGGGCACCCCGAAATGGACCGCTTTGGCACACAGATGAGTTCGAATTGAAGGCGCTTCAGAAACGACGGGTGGGCGACGAGGACGCTCTGCCGCTCTGCCTCTCCCTCTTCTTCCTGACCTGAAAGGAGGACCAAGATCTTCCTCGAGAAGAAGCTCAAGCTCAGAGCCCGCCCTTTCGAGTGACTCCTGGCTTGGGCTTCTCCTGCGTGGGGGTCACGGTGCACGCGTTCCTCAGCCGTGGGTCGCTCTCTTCTCGAGCTGTCTTTTGGGGACAGGGGCCTCTCAGGCAAGAACTCAGAAGGATCGTCGAGGGAACGTCGTTTTTCCTCTCCCACGACTGATGAATGCAGACAGACACACAGGAATCTCGCCCCCCGCTTCCACCCCCGCCCCCCACCCCCCACCCCAAGTGAGAGGAGTCGCCGGACATCCTTGGGGTCACACACAGCCAGCCTCCGTGGCTCTTCTATGTTGCCAGGCTCCCTGGCCTTCACTGCCCCCGCACACCCCCCGTGAAGTTGCATCATCGTTCATAGTGTAAATGCTGTGAGAAGATAAGCTTTTCAAAATAAAATTCTCCCTGTCTTTCCTTCCCAAGAACACCATGAACACCTACTGTCATGTGCAGTGCTTATGGACCCACCTGGAGCAGAGGACCCTCTCCGACAGACACCCTCCCCACCCCACCCCACCCCACCCCACCCCACCCCCAGGAACTCACTTGCTCCGAGTCATCGAGGAGAGGGTGTCTGGTTCCGTGTCTTAAATGGGTGGGCCAATGACACGTCATCTCCTAGTAAGCCATCGGGTTCACCGGTTCGGGTTCGGGTTCGGTGGCATGAAGTACATTTACGTCCTCCTTGAGTTTGACTTTGAAAGTCTTGGGGCCCTGAGTAGGCCGCCCCCAAACGTGCCTCCGTGGCATAGAGAAGTTTTGGAATTAGACTGACAACACCACGAGAGGGACGCTCTGACTCTCTTTTACTTCTCCCCTCTGAAATCAGGAAGAAAATCTCTCACGTGAAAGGGGAGGGGGGCGGGAGGTGTAGACACCATGACGAACTGAACCGCCCTCATGTCTCATGAAATGTTCACGAATCATCTAAGTAGGACTGCTCCTAACGAATAGAGGGCATAGATGTTAACGAGATAAGAATGTTTAAGGGGAACTCTCCCCCCAATGATTGTTTTCCATAGGCCGACTTCAAGACTTTCCAACATCTCTGGTCATCTCTAGGCTTAGAGGTTGGCTAAGTGCCATTGGCAGGGTGAAATCTCAGCGAGTGTCTACATCACCTCCACATAAGATAAAATACTGAAATGTTCATGGCTCCACAAGTCTAAGGGTCTCCCTGCTTTGGACCTCTTACGGAGGAGAGACTGAGCATGTTTGGTTCCATGCCTAGATAGATCTTGTGCTTTAGGGAAAGAGTGTACTCGGTAGGAGCCTAGACTTCTACAAAGTATTCCATGTTCACACTGTTCACTGTGGTTGGCTTCCTTACTTTCACTGACTGACTGAAGAAAGAAAAAAAAAAAAAAAAAAAACAGACAGTGTCCAAGGACGAGGCATTCCAAAGAAGGAACGGAACGTGTGTGGTCCAAGCTACCTGATGTCGCCATCCTCATGGTAGGAAGAGGACTTTTTTGGGGGAGTGGGGAGGCAAAGTAGAAGATATGCAGATAATGTTTGGGGGAAGGAGAAAGAGATTTTAGTCCTAAAGGTGGTCACTTCTCAATGGAAAAGAAAGAAAACGAGGGACAGGCTAAAAATGGGCACAGACGATTGGAAAAGGTGTGTGAAGAAAATGGTCTTTGGAAAGGAATCGGATCCGTGGTCAGGACTGACTGGATAAGATGAGGATGGATTCAAAGACAGAAATGAGTTTTCGTATCAACGTGAAACAAGTGCAAAAATAGAATTTAGTTGTCTCTCTATGTTAAAAGGACAAGGTTTGGGTTTGGGTTTAGGGTTTGGGTTTTTCTTTCATCAGTCTGCTCTGTCCATCATGAGAGATTAGATTAGATTAGGAAAGGTTTCTTCCTTTATCTTTAAGGAGAGAAGGAAGGAAAGAAAGAAAGAGAGAGAGAGAGAGAGAGAGAGAGAGAGAGAGAGAGAGAGAGAGAAGGAAGGAAGGAAGGAAGGAAGGAAGAAAGGAAGGAAGGAAGGAAGGAAGGAAGGAAGGAAGGAAGGAAGGAAGGAAGGAAGGAAGGAAGGAAGGAAGGAAAAGGAAGCAAGAAAGAAAAGCTTATGCCTTGTCAAAAGTCATCACTTATTTTCTAGGTTGCCGTTATCAGGTCTCGGAGGACTCACATCAGCTTAGTCCTCTCGAGATTCAAAGAACCAGGTGTGGCTCGGAACTGAAGAAGAAGCTTCTCTCTCTGCCTAGCAAGTCTCTCCTTGGGATGTCGGTGACCTGGCTAGCGAAGCACTGTTTCACAGTGACCTATATCCGATTAAGTGCTTTACAACCTTTTGGATATTTTGGACACACTTGCCCCCCGGTTGAAGGACAGGTGAAGTCCTTTGGACTTAGAACGCACTTTGAGTTAGGATGCAGGAGGAGAGGGCCCTCGAAATAGCCCAAAAATGTGTTCTCTCTCCTGAGAAACGAGAGAGATGAAACTGAGTACGTTTCTTGGAGAGCTTCGATGACACGGGAAGCGTCGTCAAAGAGGAAGGAACAACGTGAAGTCTACTTTGGCTTGTGTCTGTACACCGATGTGTTCTAACTGTTCCAGACATGATGGGATGTTTCTTCCTGGAAGTCTTCTCTGCCCTGGCATAAAGGGTTGTCTGTCGTCGTCAAAATGGAGGCTCACACGAAAGGGACGGAACCCAGTATCAGGGAGGTGTTCTAACCGACGTTCACGCCAAGGCAGCAACAACAGCCTGTTGAAAGGTGGTGGGGGTGGCGGGGCACACGTGGATCGAGTCCATTCTGTCCTGTCAACAGCCGGTCGGGGCTATGGCAGACGGGAGACGGCGGCCCGGCCGGTTGGTTACTCCCTGGCCAACCTCCCCCCTCCCCCACCCCCACACTCCACCTTGCATTCCTTCACCCACCCATGGTGCCTTGAAGATGACCCCAATTGTACATAGACATTGGCGGGAAGATTTCTACAGTCTACCGGCAACGTCTGACCTGTCATGCTTGTAACCCTGGGGGGGGGGGGGGTGGGAACTATTTTTCTCTCTGGAAAGAAAACCTCCTCTCTCTGGACCCTCTGAACCCCAGCCACTGGACTTCATTCCACTGCCACTTAGTAGGGGTCATCCAAACATTCTTGTGGCCGTAGGTATGTCTTCCGTGTGGGTTGAAGTCTTCCCTCACTCACTGCAAGCCTGATGTCCTCACCGTGGCACAGAGACTGTTAAAAAAACAAAATGTGTTTGCCACTTGGGGTCTACCTTCCACAGCCTCCCCTGTGATCAGATCACGGCACCCGCTTCGCTGGGCAAATCCTACAATCCTTCACAGAAGCTCTTGCAAACTTTTTGGAACCGTCACTCGTCCAGTCACGCTCGATCATCAGGCAAGGTCGGCAGAACCGATGGAAAGACTGGACTCCAAGTAGAACAAGGATGACTTACACGGGATTGAATGAACTGATGAACAGGATGATAATGTGTATGACTACTTGTGTAAAGTAGGACGGATTGGGGAAGCGGGGGATAACTTAGGGGGTTGGGATGACCATGTACACATGACTGTACATAAAATCGGTAATCAACAAGCAAGCGCCTCCTACTATATAGCACAGGAAACTCTACTCAATACTTTGTAATAAACCTATGAGAGAAAAGAATGTGAAAAAAAAAAAACCCTACGTAAAATACCTTTATATATATATATATATATATATATATATATATATATATATATATATATATATACATATATACATATACACACACACACACACGTATGTAGGTATATGTATATACATGTATGTATGTATATATATGTATATGTATATATGGAGGGGGGGAGAGAGAGAGAGAGAGAGACAGAGAGAGACAGAGACAGAGGCAGAGACACTGAGACAGAGAGAGACAGAGAGAAAGAAGAGACAGAGAGACAGAGGGATTAGGACTGATTCTTAAATCTTTTGTTTTCCAGGTACAAGGAAAAACAAAAACAAACCAACAAAACCCAATTTTCTTTTTTCTTTTTTCTTTTTTTTTATTTTTAAAGATGGACCTCCACTTGGTAACTTATACCTCTGTCAGCAGGATGGAATCACTGATCTTTTTCTCCCTACCTTCCTTAATTCAGAAACTCTCAGTGAGGCTTCTTATTTCCTTGGCAACCGAGTTATTTGCATACGTTACTTGGAGGCCAAAATTATGTTTCCATAAAACGGGGATACTCACTTGTGGATATGAAGTTCTGGAGCTACTCGTTTCCCTTAGGGTGTTGTTCTTAACCTGAAAACTGGACTGCATCCCGAAGTTTTTTGAGTTCCCTCCAATATCTGGCTACGACTCTCCCCATGAACGTTTGCCATTTTCTCCCACCCTTTTGACTTGGCCTCACTGAGAACTAAAATGGCCCTTTGCCTGAAGCTCTGCAAACGGAAGCTAGAGAACTTGACGAAACGGCCACAACGGCTCCTATGGAAACAATCCTCGTGCCTGTTTCTTTGAGAGCCACTCCGAAATTTGAACCAAACACCCGACGACATCATCAGAGGTGTTGCAGACTTCTAAAGTTGCTTCGACCCTGACATCTAGAAATCTCCTTCACTCACTCACTCACTCACTCACTCACACACACACACACACACACACACACACACACACACACACACACACACATCCCTACACACACGAGTCACCAGCTCAGCTTTAATATGTTCCAAGGAACTTTCAGAGGAGGGAACTCTTGGGCTCCAGAGTAGGCCGCCCCAAAATCTGCCTCCATGCTCTATTGATTATTTTGAATTCAAGTGACTTAAGAACCGGCCAGCACAAGAGGGACACACTGGCCCGCCTTTCTGTCCTCCTGCGGAGGAAGATCTCAAGTGAAGACATCTGCTTCCATGCATGTCCATGATTCTCAAATGGTGTAGTGGGGTTTCCTGGGTTAGGAAAAGGAGGGGACATCTTTTGCCTGGAAAAAAAGGCCTGTTTCTCACACAACCTCCTCCCATCCCTTACCTCTCTCCCTCCTTCCCTCCCTGCAGTTTGGAGGGGACAGCCTAAGGGTGGGGAAATTGGGGAAAGAAAAAAGACAAAGCCATTCATTAAAGAGAAGCTCGAGGCAAAGTCAAAGGCTCCGACTTGACCGGAGAGCTTTCTGCATTTGAATGGAGCGATTGAACGAGGCCCTGCCGAATGAATCGTCCGGACCTCCCCTCCCCTCCCCCGCTCCTGGCAAAGGTCAGTCCAGGGGACTTAGGAAGGAGCTCTGGAGAAGGAACGGGGGTGGGGGTGGGGGTGGGGGCGGGACCAACAGACAATAGCCGCTGCCTGCCTGCCTGCCTGCCTGCCTGCCTGCCGGGCTGAGGCCTGAGGCCTGAGGCCTGAGGCCTGAGGGTCACCACGCTGGCTCTTGCAACACAATCCCTTCCAGGAAACTGCTGTGATGACTGTTTGGCAGTGAAGGATCAACTCTGAACTCTCTTGGCCTATTTCTGCAAAAGGCCCGAGCCTCAGCTACGACAGATTCTCTGGGTTTCTTGGCACAGGGACTGACCCGCACCCTCCCGTCCTGTCAGATCCTCCTTTGTACACACGCCTCCACTCACTGGAAGGGTTCTTTGGCCTCGTCCAGAAAACGAACACACAAAAAGAAACCCACAAACAAGACTGAAATGATGTGTTGGTAGTTATGGGAAAGAAACCTGCTCCTCTCACACACCTGAGGGCAGGAAGCGAAGGCAGGTTCTCGGCCGGAGGGGGACGGGGTGAACCGAGGTCGGTCAGCGCCCCCCTCCCCCCGCTTCTCTCCCGGGTGACGTGGGCCCCCCTTCCCCGCCTCTCTCTGCGCCCCCCATCCCCACCCCGCCCTGGTTCTGATATTTCACTCGGGAAACTTCTCTAGGCCGGCCGAGATGCCAGCTTGCTGTCCTGCCGTTTCATGTCCATCCCTATCAGCCATGTCCAAAAGGCACGGGAAATCATGGACAGCAGATAGCGCACCCAGAGTTGTGTGTGTGTGTGTGTGTGTGTGTGTGTGTGTGTGTGTGTGTGTGTGTGTGTGTGTGTGTTTTGCTGGGGTTTCTGTCTGCGTGTGTGTTTGCTTTTGGTTTGGCTTTTTTTTTTTTTTTCTTCGATAAACTCGCCCCATTTGGGAGTCGGGTGGAACACGGCGGGTGTCTCCTGGCCTGCCGCCCTAACAAACCCCAAAGAGACTCATTTTGGGGTCTCGGCCAGCCAGGTCCCCTTTCTTGGAATTCTGGTTTCATAAATCCGTCTCGTGTCCATGGAATTCTCAGGTCCAGCCATCGACCCTAAGGACGGGGAGGGAAGGTTTTGTCCCGGGGACATCTTCCTTCCTTGCCCGCCTCCTCGGGGTTCCGGACGCTTCGGTATGCTGACGTGCCGTGCCCTCCTCAGCTCCACCCCGACCCCCACCCCAACCCCCCAACCCCCCACCCCCCCGTTTTTGGGAACTCTGTGAACAGGGGTGGTGTTTTTCACAGCCAAACACACTCTCACCGTAAGACCCGGCCCTCGGAGGACTCCTTGCTATGAATGGACCCGAGGTGACGCGGGGAGTCGAACGGCTGAGGTCCACGCAGAAACCTGCACGCGGACCTTGACAGTGGCGGTTTTATTCCTCACTGCCAAGAACTCTCTCGGAGGTGACCGAGACATGTCTTTCAGGAGGTGAATGGACACGTACGTAGCCTGGGGACGAGCCGTAGGTAACATGCTTTCTCGGAAGAGAAAAACCATGGACGGGATGAACAGGTCAGCGGGGTGGTGGTGGATGGTGGATGAATAGGCGGAGGGCAGAGGACGTTTAAGGCAGGGAAACTCTCCAAAGTTAGGATCCTGATGGTATGAAAGCAAACGTTTTGCATAGGGCACTACCTGAGATGGGGTGAATCGAAGGGACCCACCTCTATGGGCCACCACCCCCTCCTCCCCACCATGAAAGCGCCCCAAGCAAGCCTGCTCTTTTTACCCCAGTTGAAGACCCTTGCTAAAGCCAGAAGGCAAAAAATGACCATGAGAAATCTGACCAGCCGTCGCTTGGGACAAGAGTGAGGCCAATGAATCCAGTGAAAAGTTGACAGAGGGGCCTGGGTCCCTCGGCTCGACCCCTTCACGGAGAAGCCAAAGCCTTTTACGCAGGGATGAGCTTTGACACACCTAGGTTTCTTCGGCCAGTGCGACGTTCATGAAACACGCTAAAGGAAAATGATCGATCGATGTGTTTGCCGTCTGCCTGAGCGCACGCGATACGAAATAGAAACCGGGGGAGGGGGTGTGTGCTGACGTTCGGGGTCTAATGGGAGAAACCTTGGAGGGTTTTTGCCCTTAGGGTGCCTTGGTCTGGGGTTGACTTGTGTGCGCTGAGAACGAGGGCCGTTATTGAAGACCCTGTGCAGATTTTGGACACCATGATCCATGGAACCCTGAAGTTTTGGAACCTAGAAATCTTTTGGTCTGCATTTGAGTTGGAAATCTTCTCCTTGACAGAAAGAAGCACACAGGAGGAGGAGGAGGAGGAGGAGGAGGAGGAGGAGGAGGAGGACGAGGACGAGGAGGACGAGGACGAGGACGAGGAGGACGAGGAGGACGAGGAGGAGGACGAGGACGAGGACGAGGAGGAGGACGACGAGGAGGAGGACGAGGACGGGGACGAGGTGGAGGAGGAGGACGAGGAGGACGAGGAGGACGAGGAGGACGAGGAGGGGAAATGGAACTGCATGATGAGCAGATCAGCTTTTCGATGTCAGCAAGGCACCCGCCGCCCAGTTCTCTGGGTGAACTGTCTTGATCTTGCACATCTCTACCGCCTCCGAAATGTGAACACAGCCTGCGATGGCCTGACTGAGACTAAGGCCAGTGGACTGGATGAGGTAGACCCTGAAACCAAAGGGAAGGAAAAAAAAAAAAAAAAAAGAAAGAAAGAAAAAACAGAAAAACCAAAACGGAAACAAACAAACAAAAAAAAAACCCCAAAAAATAACAACGGGGGAGGGGAGGGGGAAGTGGTCTCTTTAAGAATACAAACCGGTGGAAGGGCTCCCTCACCCAAACACTAATTCGCCGTCTCCTTCGGGACCAACACGAATCTTAAAAGTCTTTCCCCACAGATAATAAAAAGCCTTAGCCATCGGAGGAAATAAACGTCACCTATTCCAACGGTTCTTTATAAATAAGCAAGAGAGCGAATTTTCGATTGCACTACCTGCTTCGTGGCTGACTAAAAGTTTTTAAATGAAAGCTATGAAATCTCTGGTCATGTCGATCTCTAGGTAGGTAGGTAGGTAGGTAGGTAGGTAGGTAGGTAGGTACGTACGTACGTACGTACGTACGTACGCACGCATGAGACAGACCTACAGACATTTTGGAAAAGGACTGGGGAGTGGCCTAGGGCCAAACAGGCCTTGCCAGCTAAAGAACAGAGGCCCTGGGGGCCTGAGTCTCAGACACACACCCGCACACCCACCCACACCCACCCACCCACGTACACACGCGCGCGCGCGCGCGCACACACACACACACACACACACACACACACACACACACACACACACACACGAGGCTCTCGGGAGTAAAAGATTAACTTTACCTCTGTTGACACCACGACTATACCTAGTTGTCCCAAGACGAGGAGCTCCACTGTACATTTAACCCTTATCTGTTCCTGTGCTTTCTTGCAGAAAATTCTCATGTGCTTCTTTCCCCTCGTGGAAGCGCTTGCTATTCCCCATAGGTAGCCACCGTGCAACCAGCTGCTGCAGATCCGAGAATTTGGAGGATTCCTGGAAAGGATCGGTGATCCCGAGACAAACTCTCCCTTCCGTGATCAGAGCAACTCGGGGCGGTGTCTCTCCCCCCCAACCCCCCCCCCCGCCCCCCCCACCGCCTTCTCCCTTGTGTACCAGCTATCTCTTTTAATAAAATAATAGTAATGATAATGATAATAATAATAACAAAATAAATTAAAAAAAAAGTTTTGCTTTGCTGACCTTAGAGTCTTGTGGAAGCGATCTTCGTTTCTATGGCACTGCTGTGCAAGAATCTGGGAAGGCCCTGGTAACAGGTATGTCTGTAGCTACCTTCTAGAGCTGGCCTGTTCCTACGTACGGATCCGAGTGCCACAATTAACTTGGGAAAGAGCTCTCTTGAAGGGCTTAGGAGGAAGCACTCCCGAATTATTCAGTCTACTAGAGAGGGACCCAAAGGGTTTTGTAAGTTCACGTGATCTAGGATGAACCCTCCGGCTGAGAATAGCCAGGGTCAACGTATGGGTTTTATGAAACTAGGCATGTCTTTGGGGTGATCGGCATTCGAGGTCATCCTTTTCTTCTATCTACGTCGACCCCAAATCCAATAAGTTCACGGGAGTGAACCAAGTTCGTCAGCAAGGAAAAGAACTTGGGGATGATGGCTGACACCGTCTAAAGTCTCAGGAAATGTTCACGGGTCATCTCCTCGTCATGGGATTTAGAACAAGTGATGTCGATAGCTCTAGGTGGAGGAACTCCTTAAGAAAGGTTATGTTTTTTGGTATGTCTACTTAAAAACAGTTTCTCCCAGACCTTTTGGGTCACTTTAGGAACTTTAGTGTTGGTGTAAGCGGAATGATGGGGAGGGAATTCGTGGAACGTCTAGATCGTTTCCAAAGATGACCTACGGAAACGTTCGTGGCTCAACAAGTCTCAGTGGACCTACGTCGGTCTCCTTATTACAGAAAGACTAAAGATGTTCCGATGTATGAGTCCACACCTCTAGCATCACTTTGGGGAAAAAACATTTTAAAAAAGTGATGCTGCGTGAAAATGTACGCTTCTAGGCGTGATGAAATGGAATCATCCATTTGCCGGTCCAGAAACACTGGTGTCACAGACCCCGTTCACCATGGCTTCCTAGTTCCTGTTCGTGACCGATTCAGGTTTCTAAGCGTTCCGAATTCTTATTGTCTTTTTTTTTCTTTTCCTCTCCATTCTTGTCTCAAAGAACTGTACGTTCCAAAAATATTTTTTTTACCTACCAAATCATAGATTGTCTGTTTGTTCCAAAAACTTTTAGGTTGAGAGATTTTTTCTTTCTTTCTTTCTTTCTTTCTTTCTTTCTTTCTTTCTTTCTTTCTTTCTTTCTTTCTATCTTTCTTTCTATCTTTCTTTTTCTTTCTTTCTTTCTTTCTTTCTTTCTTTCTTTCTTTCTTTCTTTCTTTCTTTCTTTCTTTCTTTCTTTCTTTTCTTTCTTTTCTCTCTCTCTCTTTTTCTTTCCCTCTTTCTCTCTTTCTTTCTTTCTTTCTCTCTCTTTCTTTCTGTCTTTCTCTCTCTTTCGCTCTTTCCCTCTCTCTTTCTCTCTATCTCTTTCTCTCTCTTTCGCTCTCTTTCTTTCGCTCGGTCTCTCTTTCTCTCTCTCTTCCTTTCTCTCTTTCACTCTTTCTCTCTCTCTTTTGCTCTTTCCCTTTCTCTTTCTCTCTCTCTCTCTCTTTCTTTCTCTCTTTCTCTTTCTCTCTCTCTTTCTCTCTCTCTTTCGCTCTTTCCCTCTCTTCCTCTCTCTTTCTTTCTCTTTCTCTTTCTCTCTCTCTCTTTTGCTCTCTCTTTCTCTCTCTCTCTTTCTCTCTCTCTTTCTTTCTCTCTCTTTCTTTCTCTCTCTCTCTCTTTCTTTCTGTTTCTTTCTCTCTCTTTCTTTCTCTCTCGCTCTCTTTCTTTCTCTCTCTCTCTCTCTCTTTCTCTCTCTTTTTCTTTCTTTCTCTCTCTCTCTCTTTCTTTCTCTCTGTCTCTGTCTCTCTCTCTCCCCCTCTGTCTCTCTGTCTCTCCCTCCCTCTCCCTCTCCCTCCCCTCTCCCTCTCCCACTCCCACTCCAACTCTCACTCTCTCTCTCTCTCTCTCTCTCCCCTCTGTCTCTCTGTCCCTCCCTCTGCCTCTCCCTCTCCCTCCCCCTCTCCCTCTCCCTCTCCCACTCCCACTCCCACTCTCACTCTCACTCCCACTCCCACTCTCTCTCTCTTTCTTTCTGTCTGTCTTTCTTTCTTTCTTTCTTCCTTTCTTCCTTCCTTCCTTTCCTTTCCTTTCCTTTCCTTTCCTTTCCTTTCCTTTCCTTTCCTTTCCTTTCCTTTCCTTTCCTTTCCTTTCCTTTCCTTTCCTTTCCTTTTTTCTTTCCTTTCCTTTCCTTTTCTCTTCTCTTCTCTTCTCGTCTCTTCTTTTCTTTATTTTCCCTAACGAAAAGGTTCAGTTTGGGCCTCCAGTTCACTTTCCTCGCTGGGTTGCTTGTTTTCTGGAAGCTGAGTGGTGAGAGGCCTTGGTCTGTTTTGGATAGGCTCCCCTTACGGGATGTGCTTGGGCTTGTCCTAGGCCTTTATACGTCCACGTATACCTGTGCCACAAGCACACGCGATGCACGTACGTATACTATACGTGCACGCTTTTTCCTTTGTTTTGAAGGCCAGAGTAGTTGTACGGCTTGACTTCTTCGCTGGTATGGTTTGTCGTGGTCTCGGTGGGGCTACAGTCCGTTGTCGATACTTACCGCATTCCACACACACACACGCACACGCACACGCACACGCACACGCACACGCACACGCTCGCACTCGGGGTGTTGCATTGAGTAGATGTGCCCGAACTCAGTTTCTTTAGTGGATGGCTATGGACTCCACCCTCGCCCCCCCTCCGCCCCCCCACCCGCCCGCATTCCCCCGAGCCCCGCCTCCCCCATCCCCCACCCCCACGCCCACCCCCGCCCGTGGACTGTGGTCAGTCCATTTTGAAATCCATGTTTTCTCGTGACCGCGGGTGCGTTTTCCCCACCCACGCACCCATGTGTTGTCTTTGGACTTTGTCGCCGTCCGGGCAGAGATAGTTGTTTGTTTCCGCTTGTATGTGTGGGGTCGGAGGGTATCCTTCCTTTCCTTTCTAGGTTCTGGGCTTTGCGTGTCTGCTTCCGACAGACCTCCACCGTTCGAGAGAGGATGAATTCCTGCGTTGTTCTCTGAGTGCTTGCCTGGTTTCGGTTTGCCAGTCCCCGCCTTCCCTCCCTCCCTCCCTCCCTCCCTCCCTCCGTCCGGGCAGCCGGGGATCTTGCTCGTGACCCTCTGGGCACCCCGTGCCGGCCGCCCCGGGCCCCGCCGGCGTCTCCGTGGGATTTGCCCCCGCCGAGGAGTCGCGTGGGGAGCGCGTTTCCTTCGAGGCGGCCTCCCGGCGACGTCTTCCCAGCTTCCCCGGCCACCCCCCCCCCCCCCCCCCCGTCTGCTGCCGGGGTCGCGCCGTGTCGTGCCGTCCCGGGAGCTAGCTCCGAGACGGACGCCTCGGGGCCGCGCCAGACGCCCGCCGGCTCGCCCCGGCGGGCTGAGCTCGGGCGTTTGGGCGGCCCGGCGCTGCTGCATCCTCGGTGGCCGGCCGGCGACAGGGAACCCGGCCCGGGGACGTTGGAGCCGTTGTCGGGAGCCACCTGGCGGCCGCTTTTATATTGTCCCTTGTCTCTGGAGCTTCGGCGACCTTCGTGAGGGCTGTGACTCGGCCGCCGGGCCCGAGGCAGAGTTCCGGGAGCCGGGCGACGCTGGCGGTGACTGTCCCGGTGGGGCCCAGGCGTGGGCGCCTCCTGCTGTCGCTTGAGATTGGGCGTGCAGGCCTATGAGGGTGTGACTGTCGCCGCGCTCTCGAGCCGGTCTGTGGGGCCGCCTGGCCTGGTCGACCAGCATCCGGCCGCGGGGACCGACCCGGCCACCCGACCCTCCTTCCTTCCTTCCCTCCCTCCCCCCCCCCCACCGCCCGGTCCCCACAGCGCCCCGCTCCGGAGGTGGGGACCGGCCCGTGCCCGTGCCCGTGCGTTTAGGCCGGTGGAGGGCGCGACGGGCTCGTTGGCGGGCGCGCGTGGGTCCCGGTGGTCGGATTCTTTCTGACCGATGCTTTTCCGAGTCGGACTCCGGAGGTGGGGACCGGGCTGGGCCGCGAGGGGTGACCCGGAGAGAGAGGCCCGGGCCCGGGTGCGGTCCCTCGTGGGCTCCGGTCGCCTGGGAGGTGCCTCCGTGCGAAAATGTTTCCAAGTCCCCCTGGGTCCGGGGACGCGGACGGGCCGGGACCTGCTCGCGCGGGTGGCCGGGGAGGGCGCACCCGGCCCTTTAGCGGGCCCACGTGGGTCCCGGTCGGCGGACGCGACTTTTTCTCGCCCTCCCCCGCCCCCTCCTCCACCGCGAGTCCCGGCCGGGGTGGGGGTGGCGGTGGGGACCGGCCCGAGTCGTACTGGGTGGCCCGGATAGGGCGGCCTGGGCCCGGGCGCGGTCCCTCGTGGGCCCCGCTCGTCAGAGGCGGCAGAGTGGGATAGTTCCTTTTCTGTAACCAAGTCTTCGCCCGGGGACTCGGAGGGACTGCGGTACGGTACCTGCTCGCGCGGGCGATCCGGGGAGGGCGACCCCGGCCCGCTCGCTGCCTCTGACACGTTTTCCCGCCCCGCCCCGCTCCACTCTGCCGCCCCCGCTCCTCGGGTCGACCAGATGGCCCCGAGAGAGCTCCGGGGCTGCTGTGGATGGGGAAGTGTTGGGGAGAGGTAGCCGGGCCGAGGTCCCGGGGAGCCCCCCCGAGGTTCGTGGATGGGCCCCGCTGCCGGGCGCCGTGATTTTTTTCGCCTGAAATGGGCCTTTTTTACCACCAGATAGGTGCTGACACGGTCTCCTCTGGCATCTCTCGCTGGGGGTTCTGGGACTCTGGACGCGCGCAGGGCGCTGGGCTTTGGACCGCCGTCCGGCGCCCGAACCGGCCCTTGCCACTTGAGCCGCCCGCTTGGGCCTGCGCGCCGGCTCTCGTGTGTGCGCCCGGCTGACCCGACCCGCGGTGCCGCCTCCGGTCTCTGGCTCACCCGAGGGCGGCGGGGCGAGGTGGTGCGTGGGTCTTCTACCCCGTGTGACTCCCCTTCCCCGCCGCAGGCACCCGGTGGTGGCTGAGACGACCCCAACCCGCAGGCTCCGTGCCACGTGTCAGGCGTTCTCCTCGCGGGGTCGTCGGCCACTGTTGCCCGAGAAGGCAAGAGGGAGCGAAGGGGGGGGCTGGGTGCCGGCTGAGGCTGAAGCAGGCTCCTCCGGTGAGGGTCCTCGCCGTGCCCCTCCTCCCTCGGGGCCCTCGTGGCCCCTGGCTCTCTGGATTGACTGATCGATGTGGTGATGTCGCGCTCTCCTGGGCCGGGCCTTAAGTCGCGCCAGACGAGGGACGGACGTTCTTGGCGAACGGGACCGCTCTTCTCGTTCTGTCCGCGGGCCCCTCGCCTCTCTTGTCACGCCCTGCCGGCCTGCCGAGGGGTGTGTGGGAGGCAGGGGTGGTGGTCTCCGGCCCTGACCTGCGGTCTCCCGCCTCCTGCCTCATGGCGTGGGCGGGGCCGTGGTCCTCGGACGCAGCAGACGCTCTCGCTTCGCCTCCTTGGCGTGTGCCTCGCGGGCGGTCCTCCCCGCGTCGGTGGGGGCCGTCCCGCCGCTGCGCCGCGCGCCCGCTGCCGGCGCGTGAGCGTGACTTGCTCGGTCCTCTGTGGTGCCCCTGGAGCGCTCCAGGTCGTCCCTCAGGCGCGCGAGGCCGAGCGGTGGTGTCGTTCCCTTTTCCCAGCGTGCTCCTCGGGGTCTCCGCCGCGGTGGTGTGTCCCGTGAGTGGCTCTCTTGGGGGGGTCGAGACGGTAAAGGGCGCGGGGGCTTGCCTCTGTTTCTCTCCCTCGGTGGGGGACGGGGGCCTGCCACCTCGTCGCCATCGTCCTCCCACGGTGTGCCGTGGGGGGGACTGACTTCGTGGCCGGGCCGACGCCGCGTGTGCCGCCGCCCCCCACTTGCGTGTGTGTGGGGAGTCGCACACGGGCGTGGGTGCGATCGCGTTGGGCCGGGGCCTGCGAGAAGGGGGCGTCTGTCGCGCTTCTCGGGCGTGCTCCCCCCTTCCGGAGCCCGGTGGACGAGCCTGGGGGGCGGCAGAGGTTGTGCCCCCGAGGCTGTGGCCGCGAACGCTCCAGTGGGCCGTGTGCTTACCCATACCGCAGACCCCCCCACCCCTCCCACGGCCAGTCGTGGACTTGGTGGCTCGTGGAGCGCCTCCGTGGGCCCGAAGGGCAGAGACGATGGGTGGGGGATGACGCACCCTCGGTGAGAAAGCCTTCTCTAGCGATCCGAGAGGGAGCCTTGGGGTACCGGACCCCCCAGCCGCTGCCCCTCCCAAGCGTGCAGTGGGCCACGGTGGCCACTGCCAGAGCCACGTGGGCGGCAGAGGCCCTCGCCCTCGCGGGAGGGCTTGCGCCGGCCCCGCGGTGGGGCCGAGTGCCGCTCTTTGCCTACCGCGGCCCGCGCCTCCCCCCTCTGAGTCGGGGGAGGGTCCCGCCAGGCCGGCGTCCGGCGCGGGGCCGTGTGTGCGCGTGTGTGTGCGCGTGCGGTGACCCGCGCGGTGGCGAGCCCGAGGTGGGGTTCGGGGACGCACGGACGTCCCGACTCCCCAGTCCCGCAGCCGCGAGGAGCCCGTCGCGCCTGCCCTCGCCGCGAGTCGCGGCCGGGGGCGGTGTGTGGGCACGGTGCGGGTCGCCTCGCTCGGGAGCGTTTCCCTGGGGCGCGAGCCCCGGGGGTCGGACTCAGATGAAGGCGGATGTGGCGAGGACGGAGGAGGTTGAGTTTGGGCGGACGGGTCCCTCCGTGTCACGCGGGGGGAAACCGTCGCACACGGGCCCCGGCGGCGGGGCCGGGTCGTGGGAGACCCCCAGGGTGGCCGGGGCCGGCCGGCGTCCCAGGCGTCGTGGGACCGCCCTCGTGTGTGTGGCGGTGGGACCCCGCGCTTGTTTCCCTGGCGGGCCCGGTCGTGCCTCGGCCCTTCCTGTCCCTGGGCGGGCGCCCCTGCGCCCCTGCCCCGCGGCCCTCGCCGCTGTGTGTGTGCGTGCCGCCCCCTCCCCGTGGCCGCCGGCCCTCCCCGGCCCCCAGCCCTCCGTGCCCCCTTCCCCGTCTGGGATCGAGCCGGCCTCGCCCACGTGAGGGTGTCGCCCGCCCCGGCCGCCGCGGCGGGCGGCGTCCCCGGGTGGAGTGCTCACGGTCCCTGAGGCGGGGGAGTCGGGCGCGGCGGCGGAGGCGTGTGTGGCGGGGCACG
>NW_027136125.1:112500-130000 GCF_039906515.1 Pseudorca crassidens
CTTCCGTGGAATCGCAGGGACGTTGGGGAAAAATGCTTCCGGGTCCGCGGTCCGCGGTCCGCGGTCCCCGGTCCCCGGTCGCCGGTGTCCCCGGTGTCCCCGGTGTCCCCAGGTCCCCAGTCCCCAGTGCCCCGTCCGCGGCCGTCGCTGAGCGGTGAAATGCGCACCAGGAGGATCGGGTTCGTCATCGTGTCCCCGCCGCCCTGCTGCTCCCGATCCCGATCCCGATGCGGCCCGCTCACTCGACTGCCCGTTGTCGGGCGCCACCTGCCGGTCGGTCGCTTTTTATACGGGCCAAAGAGGTCGACCAGATGGCTGGGCCGGCCTAGGTGGGCGGGGCCAACCTCTGAGTGACGGAGGTATTCGAGTGGGAGCAAGGAGGGCAGGGGATTCTACATCGTGGGCCGGAGGCCAGGGAGGGGGGCGAGGGATGGTAGCCACTCTAGTCTATTTTTGTTCTTTTTTAATGAACGCTTTTAAAATTGATTGATTGATTGATTGATTGATTGATTGATTGATTGATTGATTCATTCATTCACTCACTCACTCACTCACTCACTCACTCCATTCATTCATTCATTCATTCAATTCCGTGCAGTGGAAGGATGGAGACCTAACCTAACCACTAGACCGCCAGGGAAGCCCTTAGCCACGCTAGCCCTCATCCATGTTTTTCAGGATCATTGAGAATCATTCATCTGACGGGATGGACTGGAGAGATCTTGTCCACGCATACAGGAGAGATCCATTGGAGGTTCCAGAACTTGGGTCTCTTGGCAAGGGCGTATCATGTTTAACATGGAAAGGACTATGCCAACGGTGGTCTCAGAATGAATGGAGTGTGCAAAGAGGTAGAAAGAGAGGTTCCCGACTTGGGGGGGGGGTGCGGGGAGGGGGGAAAGCCCCAACCACGTCGCCTCGTCCTCCATCCATCCCGATCAGGGTCACGGGCAGAACACAAGGGGCGGCTTCCCTCACTGGGGGCCCCGAACTTAGAAAACTCTCATCTCTGCAAAAAGACAAGCAGTGCTGGCTGGGGCTGGCACATTCTCTTCTTCTCATGGGACTGATGTTGATCTCCATAGCTCAGAAAACACGTGCGAACACTCAGAAGATACCCAAGCACTGTGTCCTTCCTTTACCTGGCTCCCTGTCGCTCACTCTCCGCCTCTGTCTCTGTCTCTGCCACTCGCTGTCTCTTTCTTTCTCCCGGTCCCTCTCTCTCTCTCTCTCTCTCTCTCTCTCTCTCTCTCTCTCGCTCTCGCTCTCGCTCTCGCTCTCTTGCTCTCTCTCTCTCTCTCTCTCTCTCTCTCTCTCTCTCGCTCGCGCTCGCGCTCGCGCTCGCTCTCGCGCTCGCGCTCGCTCTCGCTCTCGCGCTCTCCCCCACCCCTGCTCTTCCTCCCCCACTTTATCCCTTTCTTCCCGCCTCCTCTCTTTCTTTCTCTCTGTCTCCCTCTCTGTCTCTCTGTCTCTCTTCTCTCTCTGTCTCTGTCTCTCTGTCTCTGTCTCTCTCCACCCCCCCCCGGCTCTCCCTCCCTGTCCCTCCCTGTCTCTCCCTCCCTGTCTCTCCCTCCCTCCCTCCCTCCCTCCCTCCCTCTCTCTTTTTCCTCTCTCTCCCTCTCCTGGCCTCTCCTCCACTTTCTCCCTTCCTCGTTTTCTGTCTCCCTCTCCCTCACCCATCCCCACTCCCCCCCATCCCCGGTCATGGGGCATCCTCATTTTCCATGAGAACTCATGGATTTGGAAGGGATGTTGGACTGATGTTCGCGTGCTACCGGATCCCACTCCCACAGGGATAGCTGCTGCACTGCCTTTGGCAGGCCATGGTGGGTGGGGGTGGTGTCTCTTCTTCTGTATCGGTAGAAATGATTTGAAGAGGAGGCAGGATGGGCATAGGTCCACTGCCTCACACCAAGGCCCTTTGGGAGCATTTCAGTGAATCGGGACAGAACATGTTTCTCCGTGCGGGGAGGGAACCGGAATAGGGCACCCCGAAATGGACCGCTTTGGCACACAGATGAGTTCGAATTGAAGGCGCTTCAGAAACGACGGGTGGGCGACGAGGACGCTCTGCCGCTCTGCCTCTCCCTCTTCTTCCTGACCTGAAAGGAGGACCAAGATCTTCCTCGAGAAGAAGCTCAAGCTCAGAGCCCGCCCTTTCGAGTGACTCCTGGCTTGGGCTTCTCCTGCGTGGGGGTCACGGTGCACGCGTTCCTCAGCCGTGGGTCGCTCTCTTCTCGAGCTGTCTTTTGGGGACAGGGGCCTCTCAGGCAAGAACTCAGAAGGATCGTCGAGGGAACGTCGTTTTTCCTCTCCCACGACTGATGAATGCAGACAGACACACAGGAATCTCGCCCCCCGTTTCCACCCCCGCCCCCCACCCCCCACCCCAAGTGAGAGGAGTCGCCGGACATCCTTGGGGTCACACACAGCCAGCCTCCGTGGCTCTTCTATGTTGCCAGGCTCCCTGGCCTTCACTGCCCCCGCACACCCCCCGTGAAGTTGCATCATCGTTCATAGTGTAAATGCTGTGAGAAGATAAGCTTTTCAAAATAAAATTCTCCCTGTCTTTCCTTCCCAAGAACACCATGAACACCTACTGTCATGTGCAGTGCTTATGGACCCACCTGGAGCAGAGGACCCTCTCCGACAGACACCCTCCCCACCCCACCCCACCCCACCCCACCCCCAGGAACTCACTTGCTCCGAGTCATCGAGGAGAGGGTGTCTGGTTCCGTGTCTTAAATGGGTGGGCCAATGACACGTCATCTCCTAGTAAGCCATCGGGTTCACCGGTTCGGGTTCGGGTTCGGTGGCATGAAGTACATTTACGTCCTCCTTGAGTTTGACTTTGAAAGTCTTGGGGCCCTGAGTAGGCCGCCCCCAAACGTGCCTCCGTGGCATAGAGAAGTTTTGGAATTAGACTGACAACACCACGAGAGGGACAGTCTGACTCTCTTTTACTTCTCCCCTCTGAAATCAGGAAGAAAATCTCTCACGTGAAAGGGGAGGGGGGCGGGAGGTGTAGACATCATGACGAACTGAACCGCCCTCATGTCTCATGAAATGTTCACGAATCATCTAAGTAGGACTGCTCCTAACGAATAGAGGGCATAGATGTTAACGAGATAAGAATGTTTAAGGGGAACTCTCCCCCCAATGATTGTTTTCCATAGGCCGACTTCAAGCCTTTCCAACATCTCTGGTCATCTCTAGGCTTAGAGGTTGGCTAAGTGCCATTGGCAGGGTGAAATCTCAGCGAGTGTCTACATCACCTCCACATAAGATAAAATACTGAAATGTTCATGGCTCCACAAGTCTAAGGGTCTCCCTGCTTTGGACCTCTTACGGAGGAGAGACTGAGCATGTTTGGTTCCATGCCTAGATAGATCTTGTGCTTTAGGGAAAGAGTGTACTCGGTAGGAGCCTAGACTTCTACAAAGTATTCCATGTTCACACTGTTCACTGTGGTTGGCTTCCTTACTTTCACTGACTGACTGAAGAAAAAAAAAAAAAAAAAACAGACAGTGTCCAAGGACGAGGCATTCCAAAGAAGGAACGGAACGTGTGTGGTCCAAGCTACCTGATGTCGCCATCCTCATGGTAGGAAGAGGACTTTTTTGGGGGAGTGGGGAGGCAAAGTAGAAGATATGCAGATAATGTTTGGGGGAAGGAGAAAGAGATTTTAGTCCTAAAGGTGGTCACTTCTCAATGGAAAAGAAAGAAAACGAGGGACAGGCTAAAAATGGGCACAGACGATTGGAAAAGGTGTGTGAAGAAAATGGTCTTTGGAAAGGAATCGGATCCGTGGTCAGGACTGACTGGATAAGATGAGGATGGATTCAAAGACAGAAATGAGTTTTCGTATCAACGTGAAACAAGTGCAAAAATAGAATTTAGTTGTCTCTCTATGTTAAAAGGACAAGGTTTGGGTTTGGGTTTAGGGTTTGGGTTTTTCTTTCATCAGTCTGCTCTGTCCATCATGAGAGATTAGATTAGATTAGGAAAGGTTTCTTCCTTTATCTTTAAGGAGAGAAGGAAGGAAAGAAAGAAAGAGAGAGAGAGAGAGAGAGAGAGAGAAAAGGAAGGAAGGAAGGAAGGAAGGAAGGAAGGAAGGAAGGAAGGAAGGAAGGAAGGAAGGAAGGAAAAGGAAGCAAGAAAGAAAAGCTTATGCCTTGTCAAAAGTCATCACTTATTTTCCAGGTTGCCGTTATCAGGTCTCGGAGGACTCACATCAGCTTAGTCCTCTCGAGATTCAAAGAACCAGGTGTGGCTCGGAACTGAAGAAGAAGCTTCTCTCTCTGCCTAGCAAGTCTCTCCTTGGGATGTCGGTGACCTGGCTAGCGAAGCACTGTTTCACAGTGACCTATATCCGATTAAGTGCTTTACAACCTTTTGGATATTTTGGACACACTTGCCCCCCGGTTGAAGGACAGGTGAAGTCCTTTGGACTTAGAACGCACTTTGAGTTAGGATGCAGGAGGAGAGGGCCCTCGAAATAGCCCAAAAATGTGTTCTCTCTCCTGAGAAACGAGAGAGATGAAACTGAGTACGTTTCTTGGAGAGCTTCGATGACACGGGAAGCGTCGTCAAAGAGGAAGGAACAACGTGAAGTCTACTTTGGCTTGTGTCTGTACACCGATGTGTTCTAACTGTTCCAGACATGATGGGATGTTTCTTCCTGGAAGTCTTCTCTGCCCTGGCATAAAGGGTTGTCTGTCGTCGTCAAAATGGAGGCTCACACGAAAGGGACGGAACCCAGTATCAGGGAGGTGTTCTAACCGACGTTCACGCCAAGGCAGCAACAACAGCCTGTTGAAAGGTGGTGGGGGTGGCGGGGCACACGTGGATCGAGTCCATTCTGTCCTGTCAACAGCCGGTCGGGGCTATGGCAGACGGGAGACGGCGGCCCGGCCGGTTGGTTACTCCCTGGCCAACCTCCCCCCTCCCCCACCCCCACACTCCACCTTGCATTCCTTCACCCACCCATGGTGCCTTGAAGATGACCCCAATTGTACATAGACATTGGCGGGAAGATTTCTACAGTCTACCGGCAACGTCTGACCTGTCATGCTTGTAACCCTGGGGGGGGGGGGTGGGAACTATTTTTCTCTCTGGAAAGAAAACCTCCTCTCTCTGGACCCTCTGAACCCCAGCCACTGGACTTCATTCCACTGCCACTTAGTAGGGGTCATCCAAACATTCTTGTGGCCGTAGGTATGTCTTCCGTGTGGGTTGAAGTCTTCCCTCACTCACTGCAAGCCTGATGTCCTCACCGTGGCACAGAGACTGTTAAAAAAACAAAATGTGTTTGCCACTTGGGGTCTACCTTCCACAGCCTCCCCTGTGATCAGATCACGGCACCCGCTTCGCTGGGCAAATCCTACAATCCTTCACAGAAGCTCTTGCAAACTTTTTGGAACCGTCACTCGTCCAGTCACGCTCGATCATCAGGCAAGGTCGGCAGAACCGATGGAAAGACTGGACTCCAAGTAGAACAAGGATGACTTACACGGGATTGAATGAACTGATGAACAGGATGATAATGTGTATGACTACTTGTGTAAAGTAGGACGGATTGGGGAAGCGGGGGATAACTTAGGGGGTTGGGATGACCATGTACACATGACTGTACATAAAATCGGTAATCAACAAGCAAGCGCCTCCTACTATATAGCACAGGAAACTCTACTCAATACTTTGTAATAAACCTATGAGAGAAAAGAATGTGAAAAAAAAAAAACCCTACGTAAAATACCTTTATATATATATATATATATATATATATACACATATATATATATATATACATATATACATATACACACAGACACGTATGTAGGTATATGTATATACATGTATGTATGTATATATATGTATATGTATATATGGAGGGGGGGAGAGAGAGAGAGAGAGAGAGACAGAGAGAGACAGAGACAGAGGCAGAGACACTGAGACAGAGAGAGACAGAGAGAAAGAAGAGACAGAGAGACAGAGGGATTAGGACTGATTCTTAAATCTTTTGTTTTCCAGGTACAAGGAAAAACAAAAACAAACCAACAAAACCCAATTTTCTTTTTTCTTTTTTCTTTTTTTTTATTTTTAAAGATGGACCTCCATTTGGTAACTTATACCTCTGTCAGCAGGATGGAATCACTGATCTTTTTCTCCCTACCTTCCTTAATTCAGAAACTCTCAGTGAGGCTTCTTATTTCCTTGGCAACCGAGTTATTTGCATACGTTACTTGGAGGCCAAAATTATGTTTCCATAAAACGGGGATACTCACTTGTGGATATGAAGTTCTGGAGCTACTCGTTTCCCTTAGGGTGTTGTTCTTAACCTGAAAACTGGACTGCATCCCGAAGTTTTTTGAGTTCCCTCCAATATCTGGCTACGACTCTCCCCATGAACGTTTGCCATTTTCTCCCACCCTTTTGACTTGGCCTCACTGAGAACTAAAATGGCCCTTTGCCTGAAGCTCTGCAAACGGAAGCTAGAGAACTTGACGAAACGGCCACAACGGCTCCTATGGAAACAATCCTCGTGCCTGTTTCTTTGAGAGCCACTCCGAAATTTGAACCAAACACCCGACGACATCATCAGAGGTGTTGCAGACTTCTAAAGTTGCTTCGACCCTGACATCTAGAAATCTCCTTCACTCACTCACTCACTCACTCACTCACTCACACACACACACACACACACACACACACACACACACACACATCCCTACACACACGAGTCACCAGCTCAGCTTTAATATGTTCCAAGGAACTTTCAGAGGAGGGAACTCTTGGGCTCCAGAGTAGGCCGCCCCAAAATCTGCCTCCATGCTCTATTGATTATTTTGAATTCAAGTGACTTAAGAACCGGCCAGCACAAGAGGGACACACTGGCCCGCCTTTCTGTCCTCCTGCGGAGGAAGATCTCAAGTGAAGACATCTGCTTCCATGCATGTCCATGATTCTCAAATGGTGTAGTGGGGTTTCCTGGGTTAGGAAAAGGAGGGGACATCTTTTGCCTGGAAAAAAAGGCCTGTTTCTCACACAACCTCCTCCCATCCCTTACCTCTCTCCCTCCTTCCCTCCCTGCAGTTTGGAGGGGACAGCCTAAGGGTGGGGAAATTGGGGAAAGAAAAAAGACAAAGCCATTCATTAAAGAGAAGCTCGAGGCAAAGTCAAAGGCTCCGACTTGACCGGAGAGCTTTCTGCATTTGAATGGAGCGATTGAACGAGGCCCTGCCGAATGAATCGTCCGGACCTCCCCTCCCCTCCCCCGCTCCTGGCAAAGGTCAGTCCAGGGGACTTAGGAAGGAGCTCTGGAGAAGGAACGGGGGTGGGGGTGGGGATGGGGGCGGGACCAACAGACAATAGCCGCTGCCTGCCTGCCTGCCTGCCTGCCTGCCGGGCTGAGGCCTGAGGCCTGAGGCCTGAGGCCTGAGGCCTGAGGGTCACCACGCTGGCTCTTGCAACACAATCCCTTCCAGGAAACTGCTGTGATGACTGTTTGGCAGTGAAGGATCAACTCTGAACTCTCTTGGCCTATTTCTGCAAAAGGCCCGAGCCTCAGCTACGACAGATTCTCTGGGTTTCTTGGCACAGGGACTGACCCGCACCCTCCCGTCCTGTCAGATCCTCCTTTGTACACACGCCTCCACTCACTGGAAGGGTTCTTTGGCCTCGTCCAGAAAACGAACACACAAAAAGAAACCCACAAACAAGACTGAAATGATGTGTTGGTAGTTATGGGAAAGAAACCTGCTCCTCTCACACACCTGAGGGCAGGAAGCGAAGGCAGGTTCTCGGCCGGAGGGGGACGGGGTGAACCGAGGTCGGTCAGCGCCCCCCTCCCCCCGCTTCTCTCCCGGGTGACGTGGGCCCCCCTTCCCCGCCTCTCTCTGCGCCCCCCATCCCCACCCCGCCCTGGTTCTGATATTTCACTCGGGAAACTTCTCTAGGCCGGCCGAGATGCCAGCTTGCTGTCCTGCCGTTTCATGTCCATCTCTATCAGCCATGTCCAAAAGGCACGGGAAATCATGGACAGCAGATAGCGCACCCAGAGTTGTGTGTGTGTGTGTGTGTGTGTGTGTGTGTGTGTGTGTGTGTGTGTGTTTTGCTGGGGTTTCTGTCTGCGTGTGTGTTTGCTTTTGGTTTGGCTTTTTTTTTTTTTTCTTCGATAAACTCGCCCCATTTGGGAGTCGGGTGGAACACGGCGGGTGTCTCCTGGCCTGCCGCCCTAACAAACCCCAAAGAGACTCATTTTGGGGTCTCGGCCAGCCAGGTCCCCTTTCTTGGAATTCTGGTTTCATAAATCCGTCTCGTGTCCATGGAATTCTCAGGTCCAGCCATCGACCCTAAGGACGGGGAGGGAAGGTTTTGTCCCGGGGACATCTTCCTTCCTTGCCCGCCTCCTCGGGGTTCCGGACGCTTCGGTATGCTGACGTGCCGTGCCCTCCTCAGCTCCACCCCGACCCCCACCCCAACCCCCCAACCCCCCACCCCCCCGTTTTTGGGAACTCTGTGAACAGGGGTGGTGTTTTTCACAGCCAAACACACTCTCACCGTAAGACCCGGCCCTCGGAGGACTCCTTGCTATGAATGGACCCGAGGTGACGCGGGGAGTCGAACGGCTGAGGTCCACGCAGAAACCTGCACGCGGACCTTGACAGTGGCTGTTTTATTCCTCACTGCCAAGAACTCTCTCGGAGGTGACCGAGACATGTCTTTCAGGAGGTGAATGGACACGTACGTAGCCTGGGGACGAGCCGTAGGTAACATGCTTTCTCGGAAGAGAAAAACCATGGACGGGATGAACAGGTCAGCGGGGTGGTGGTGGATGGTGGATGAATAGGCGGAGGGCAGAGGACGTTTAAGGCAGGGAAACTCTCCAAAGTTAGGATCCTGATGGTATGAAAGCAAACGTTTTGCATAGGGCACTACCTGAGATGGGGTGAATCGAAGGGACCTACCTCTATGGGCCACCACCCCCTCCTCCCCACCATGAAAGCGCCCCAAGCAAGCCTGCTCTTTTTACCCCAGTTGAAGACCCTTGCTAAAGCCAGAAGGCAAAAAATGACCATGAGAAATCTGACCAGCCGTCGCTTGGGACAAGAGTGAGGCCAATGAATCCAGTGAAAAGTTGACAGAGGGGCCTGGGTCCCTCGGCTCGACCCCTTCACGGAGAAGCCAAAGCCTTTTACGCAGGGATGAGCTTTGACACACCTAGGTTTCTTCGGCCAGTGCGACGTTCATGAAACACGCTAAAGGAAAATGATCGATCGATGTGTTTGCCGTCTGCCTGAGCGCACGCGATACGAAATAGAAACCGGGGGAGGGGGTGTGTGCTGACGTTCGGGGTCTAATGGGAGAAACCTTGGAGGGTTTTTGCCCTTAGGGTGCCTTGGTCTGGGGTTGACTTGTGTGCGCTGAGAACGAGGGCCGTTATTGAAGACCCTGTGCAGATTTTGGACACCATGATCCATGGAACCCTGAAGTTTTGGAACCTAGAAATCTTTTGGTCTGCATTTGAGTTGGAAATCTTCTCCTTGACAGAAAGAAGCACACAGGAGGAGGAGGAGGAGGAGGAGGAGGAGGAGGAGGAGGAGGAGGAGGAGGAGGAGGAGGAGGACGAGGACGAGGAGGACGAGGAGGACGAGGAGGAGGACGAGGACGAGGACGAGGACGAGGACGAGGAGGAGGACGACGAGGAGGAGGACGAGGACGGGGACGAGGTGGAGGAGGAGGACGAGGAGGACGAGGAGGACGAGGAGGGGAAATGGAACTGCATGATGAGCAGATCAGCTTTTCGATGTCAGCAAGGCACCTGCCGCCCAGTTCTCTGGGTGAACTGTCTTGATCTTGCACATCTCTACCGCCTCCGAAATGTGAACACAGCCTGCGATGGCCTGACTGAGACTAAGGCCAGTGGACTGGATGAGGTAGACCCTGAAACCAAAGGGAAGGAAAAAAAAAAAAAGAAAGAAAGAAAAAACAGAAAAGCCAAAACGGAAACAAACAAACAAAAAAAAAACCCCCAAAAAATAACAACGGGGGAGGGGAGGGGGAAGTGGTCTCTTTAAGAATACAAACCGGTGGAAGGGCTCCCTCACCCAAACACTAATTCGCCGTCTCCTTCGGGACCAACACGAATCTTAAAAGTCTTTCCCCACAGATAATAAAAAGCCTTAGCCATCGGAGGAAATAAACGTCACCTATTCCAACGGTTCTTTATAAATAAGCAAGAGAGCGAATTTTCGATTGCACTACCTGCTTCGTGGCTGACTAAAAGTTTTTAAATGAAAGCTATGAAATCTCTGGTCACGTCGATCTCTAGGTAGGTAGGTAGGTAGGTAGGTAGGTAGGTACGTACGTACGTACGTACGTACGTACGCACGCATGAGACAGACCTACAGACATTTTGGAAAAGGACTGGGGAGTGGCCTAGGGCCAAACAGGCCTTGCCAGCTAAAGAACAGAGGCCCTGGGGGCCTGAGTCTCAGACACACACCCGCCCACCCACCCACACCCACCCACCCACCCACGTACACACGCGCGCGCGCACACACACACACACACACACACACACACACACACACGAGGCTCTCGGGAGTAAAAGATTAACTTTACCTCTGTTGACACCACGACTATACCTAGTTGTCCCAAGACGAGGAGCTCCACTGTACATTTAACCCTTATCTGTTCCTGTGCTTTCTTGCAGAAAATTCTCATGTGCTTCTTTCCCCTCGTGGAAGCGCTTGCTATTCCCCATAGGTAGCCACCGTGCAACCAGCTGCTGCAGATCCGAGAATTTGGAGGATTCCTGGAAAGGATTGGTGATCCCGAGACAAACTCTCCCTTCCGTGATCAGAGCAACTCGGGGCGGTGTCTCTCCCCCCCAACCCCCCCCCCCGCCCCCCCCACCGCCTTCTCCCTTGTGTACCAGCTATCTCTTTTAATAAAATAATAGTAATGATAATGATAATAATAATAATAAAATAAATTTAAAAAAAAGTTTTGCTTTGCTGACCTTAGAGTCTTGTGGAAGCGATCTTCGTTTCTATGGCACTGCTGTGCAAGAATCTGGGAAGGCCCTGGTAACAGGTATGTCTGTAGCTACCTTCTAGAGCTGGCCTGTTCCTACGTACGGATCCGAGTGCCACAATTAACTTGGGAAAGAGCTCTCTTGAAGGGCTTAGGAGGAAGCACTCCCGAATTATTCAGTCTACTAGAGAGGGACCCAAAGGGTTTTGCAAGTTCACGTGATCTAGGATGACCCCTCCGGCTGAGAATAGCCAGGGTCAACGTATGGGTTTTATGAAACTAGGCATGTCTTTGGGGTGATCGGCATTCGAGGTCATCCTTTTCTTCTATCTACGTCGACCCCAAATCCAATAAGTTCACGGGAGTGAACCAAGTTCGTCAGCAAGGAAAAGAACTTGGGGATGATGGCTGACACCGTCTAAAGTCTCAGGAAATGTTCACGGGTCATCTCGTCGTCATGGGATTTAGAACAAGTGATGTCGATAGCTCTAGGTGGAGGAACTCCTTAAGAAAGGTTATGTTTTTTGGTATGTCTACTTAAAAACAGTTTCTCCCAGACCTTTTGGGTCACTTTAGGAACTTTAGTGTTGGTGTAAGCGGAATGATGGGGAGGGAATTCGTGGAACGTCTAGATCGTTTCCAAAGATGACCTACGGAAACGTTCGTGGCTCAACAAGTCTCAGTGGACCTACGTCGGTCTCCTTATTACAGAAAGACTAAAGATGTTCCGATGTATGAGTCCACACCTCTAGCATCACTTTGGGGAAAAAACATTTTAAAAAAGTGATGCTGCGTGAAAATGTACGCTTCTAGGCGTGATGAAATGGAATCATCCATTTGCCGGTCCAGAAACACTGGTGTCACAGACCCCGTTCACCATGGCTTCCTAGTTCCTGTTCGTGACCGATTCAGGTTTCTAAGCGTTCCGAATTCTTATTGTCTTTTTTTTTCTTTTCCTCTCCATTCTTGTCTCAAAGAACTGTACGTTCCAAAAATATTTTTTTTTACCTACCAAATCATAGATTGTCTGTTTGTTCCAAAAACTTTTAGGTTGAGAGATTTTTCTTTCTTTCTTTCTTTCTTTCTTTCTTTCTTTCTTTCTTTCTTTCTTTCTTTCTTTCTTTCTTTCTTTCTTTCTTTCTTTCTTTCTTTCTTCCTTTCTTTCTTTCTTTCTTTCTTTCTTTCTATCTATCTTTCTTTCTATCTTTCTTTTTCTTTCTTTCTTTCTTTCTTTCTTTCTTTCTTTCTTTCTTTCTTTCTTTCTTTCTTTCTTTCTTTTCTTTCTTTTCTCTCTCTCTCTTTCTCTTTCCCTCTTTCTCTCTTTCTTTCTTTCTTTCTCTCTCTCTTTCTTTCTGTCTTTCTCTCTCTTTCGCTCTTTCCCTCTCTCTTTCTCTCTATCTCTTTCTCTCTCTTTCGCTCTCTTTCTTTCGCTCGGTCTCTCTTTCTCTCTCTCTTCCTTTCTCTCTTTCACTCTTTCTCTCTCTCTTTTGCTCTTTCCCTTTCTCTTTCTCTCTCTCTCTCTTTCTCTCTCTCTCTTTCTTTCTCTCTTTCTCTTTCTCTCTCTCTTTCTCTCTCTCTTTCTTTCTCTCTTTCGCTCTTTCCCTCTCTTCCTCTCTCTTTCTTTCTCTTTCTCTTTCTCTCTCTCTCTCTTTTGCTCTCTCTTTCTCTCTCTCTCTTTCTCTCTCTCTTTCTCTCTCTTTCTTTCTCTCTCTCTCTCTTTCTTTCTGTTTCTTTCTCTCTCTTTCTTTCTCTCTCGCTCTCTTTCTTTCTCTCTCTTTCTTTCTCTCTTTCTCTCTCTTTTTCTTTCTTTCTTTCTCTCTCTCTTTCTTTCTCTCTGTCTCTGTCTCTCTCTCTCCCCCTCTGTCTCTCTGTCTCTCCCTCCCTCTCCCTCTCCCTCCCCTCTCCCTCTCCCACTCCCACTCCAACTCTCACTCTCACTCTCTCTGTCTCTCTCTCTCTCTCCCCTCTGTCTCTCTGTCCCTCCCTCTGCCTCTCCCTCTCCCTCCCCCTCTCCCTCTCCCTCTCCCACTCCCACTCCCACTCTCACTCCCACTCCCACTCCCACTCTCTCTCTCTTTCTTTCTGTCTTTCTTTCTTTCTTTCTTTCTTTCTTTCTTTCTTTCTTTCTTTCTTTCTTTCTTTCTTTCTTACTTTCTTCCTTCCTTCCTTCTTTCCTTTCCTTTCCTTTCCTTTCCTTTCCTTTCGTTTCCTTTCCTTTCCTTTCGTTTCCTTTCCTTTCCTTTCCTTTCCTTTCCTTTCCTTTTCTTTCCTTTCCTTTCCTTTTCTCTTCTCTTCTCTTCTCGTCTCTTCTTTTCTTTATTTTCCCTAACGAAAAGGTTCAGTTTGGGCCTCCAGTTCACTTTCCTCGCTGGGTTGCTTGTTTTCTGGAAGCTGAGTGGTGAGAGGCCTTGGTCTGTTTTGGATAGGCTCCCCTTACGGGATGTGCTTGGGCTTGTCCTAGGCCTTTATACGTCCACGTATACCTGTGCCACAAGCACACGCGATGCACGTACGTATACTATACGTGCACGCTTTTTCCTTTGTTTTGAAGGCCAGAGTAGTTGTACGGCTTGACTTCTTCGCTGGTATGGTTTGTCGTGGTCTCGGTGGGGCTACAGTCCGTTGTCGATACTTACCGCATTCCACACACACACACACACACACACGCACACGCACACGCACACGCACACGCTCGCACTCGGGGTGTTGCATTGAGTAGATGTGCCCGAACTCAGTTTCTTTAGTGGATGGCTATGGACTCCACCCTCGCCCCCCCTCCGCCCCCCCACCCGCCCGCATTCCCCCGAGCCCCGCCTCCCCCATCCCCCACCCCCACGCCCACCCCCGCCCGTGGACTGTGGTCAGTCCATTTTGAAATCCATGTTCTCTCGTGACCGCGGGTACGTTTTCCCCACCCACGCACCCATGTGTTGTCTTTGGACTTTGTCGCCGTCCGGGCAGAGATAGTTGTTTGTTTCCGCTTGTATGTGTGGGGTCGGAGGGTATCCTTCCTTTCCTTTCTAGGTTCTGGGCTTTGCGTGTCTGCTTCCGACAGACCTCCACCGTTCGAGAGAGGATGAATTCCTGCGTTGTTCTCTGAGTGCTTGCCTGGTTTCGGTTTGCCAGTCCCCGCCTTCCCTCCCTCCCTCCCTCCCTCCCTCCCTCCGTCCGGGCAGCCGGGGATCTTGCTCGTGACCCTCTGGGCACCCCGTGCCGGCCGCCCCGGGCCCCGCCGGCGTCTCCGTGGGATTTGCCCCCGCCGAGGAGTCGCGTGGGGAGCGCGTTTCCTTCGAGGCGGCCTCCCGGCGACGTCTTCCCAGCTTCCCCGGCCACCCCCCCCCACCCCCCCCGTCTGCTGCCGGGGTCGCGCCGTGTCGTGCCGTCCCGGGAGCTAGCTCCGAGACGGACGCCTCGGGGCCGCGCCAGACGCCCGCCGGCTCGCCCCGGCGGGCTGAGCTCGGGCGTTTGGGCGGCCCGGCGCTGCTGCATCCTCGGTGGCCGGCCGGCGACAGGGAACCCGGCCCGGGGACGTTGGAGCCGTTGTCGGGAGCCACCTGGCGGCCGCTTTTATATTGTCCCTTGTCTCTGGAGCTTCGGCGACCTTCGTGAGGGCTGTGACTCGGCCGCCGGGCCCGAGGCAGAGTTCCGGGAGCCGGGCGACGCTGGCGGTGACTGTCCCGGTGGGGCCCAGGCGTGGGCGCCTCCTGCTGTCGCTTGAGATTGGGCGTGCAGGCCTATGAGGGTGTGACTGTCGCCGCGCTCTCGAGCCGGTCTGTGGGGCCGCCTGGCCTGGTCGACCAGCATCCGGCCGCGGGGACCGACCCGGCCACCCGACCCTCCTTCCTTCCTTCCCTCCCTCCCCCCCCCCCACCGCCCGGTCCCCACAGCGCCCCGCTCCGGAGGTGGGGACCGGCCCGTGCCCGTGCCCGTGCGTTTAGGCCGGTGGAGGGCGCGACGGGCTCGTTGGCGGGCGCGCGTGGGTCCCGGTGGTCGGATTCTTTCTGACCGATGCTTTTCCGAGTCGGACTCCGGAGGTGGGGACCGGGCTGGGCCGCGAGGGGTGACCCGGAGAGAGAGGCCCGGGCCCGGGTGCGGTCCCTCGTGGGCTCCGGTCGCCTGGGAGGTGCCTCCGTGCGAAAATGTTTCCAAGTCCCCCTGGGTCCGGGGACGCGGACGGGCCGGGACCTGCTCGCGCGGGTGGCCGGGGAGGGCGCACCCGGCCCTTTAGCGGGCCCACGTGGGTCCCGGTCGGCGGACGCGACTTTTTCTCACCCTCCCCCGCCCCCTCCTCCACCGCGAGTCCCGGCCGGGGTGGGGGTGGCGGTGGGGACCGGCCCGAGTCGTACTGGGTGGCCCGGATAGGGCGGCCTGGGCCCGGGCGCGGTCCCTCGTGGGCCCCGCTCGTCAGAGGCGGCAGAGTGGGATAGTTCCTTTTCTGTAACCAAGTCTTCGCCCGGGGACTCGGAGGGACGGCGGTACGGTACCTGCTCGCGCGGGCGATCCGGGGAGGGCGACCCCGGCCCGCTCGCTGCCTCTGCCACGTTTTCCCGCCCCGCCCCGCTCCACTCTGCCGCCCCCCGCTCCTCGGGTCGACCAGATGGCCCCGAGAGAGCTCCGGGGCTGCTGTGGATGGGGAAGTGTTGGGGAGAGGTAGCCGGGCCGAGGTCCCGGGGAGCCCCCCCGAGGTTCGTGGATGGGCCCCGCTGCCGGGCGCCGTGATTTTTTTCGCCTGAAATGGGCCTTTTTTACCACCAGATAGGTGCTGACACGGTCTCCTCTGGCATCTCTCGCTGGGGGTTCTGGGACTCTGGACGCGCGCAGGGCGCTGGGCTTTGGACCGCCGTCCGGCGCCCGAACCGGCCCTTGCCACTTGAGCCGCCCGCTTGGGCCTGCGCGCCGGCTCTCGTGTGTGCGCCCGGCTGACCCGACCCGCGGTGCCGCCTCCGGTCTCTGGCTCACCCGAGGGCGGCGGGGCGAGGTGGTGCGTGGGTCTTCTACCCCGTGTGACTCCCCTTCCCTGCCGCAGGCACCCGGTGGTGGCTGAGACGACCCCAACCCGCAGGCTCCGTGCCACGTGTCAGGCGTTCTCCTCGCGGGGTCGTCGGCCACTGTTGCCCGAGAAGGCAAGAGGGAGCGAAGGGGGGGGCTGGGTGCCGGCTGAGGCTGAAGCAGGCTCCTCCAGTGAGGGTCCTCGCCGTGCCCCTCCTCCCTCGGGGCCCTCGTGGCCCCTGGCTCTCTGGATTGACTGATCGATGTGGTGATGTCACGCTCTCCTGGGCCGGGCCTTAAGTCGCGCCAGACGAGGGACGGACGTTCTTGGCGAACGGGACCGCTCTTCTCGTTCTGTCCGCGGGCCCCTCGCCTCTCTTGTCACGCCCTGCCGGCCTGCCGAGGGGTGTGTGGGAGGCAGGGGTGGTGGTCTCCGGCCCTGACCTGCGGTCTCCCGCCTCCTGCCTCATGGCGTGGGCGGGGCCGTGGTCCTCGGACGCAGCAGACGCTCTCGCTTCGCCTCCTTGGCGTGTGCCTCGCGGGCGGTCCTCCCCGCGTCGGTGGGGGCCGTCCCGCCGCTGCGCCGCGCGCCCGCTGCCGGCGCGTGAGCGTGACTTGCTCGGTCCTCTGTGGTGCCCCTGGAGCGCTCCAGGTCGTCCCTCAGGCGCGCGAGGCCGAGCGGTGGTGTCGTTCCCTTTTCCCAGCGTGCTCCTCGGGGTCTCCGCCGCGGTGGTGTGTCCCGTGAGTGGCTCTCTTGGGGGGGTCGAGACGGTAAAGGGCGCGGGGGCTTGCCTCTGTTTCTCTCCCTCGGTGGGGGACGGGGGCCTGCCACCTCGTCGCCATCGTCCTCCCACGGTGTGCCGTGGGGGGGACTGACTTCGTGGCCGGGCCGACGCCGCGTGTGCCGCCGCCCCCCACTTGCGTGTGTGTGGGGAGTCGCACACGGGCGTGGGTGCGATCGCGTTGGGCCGGGGCCTGTGAGAAGGGGGCGTCTGTCGCGCTTCTCGGGCGTGCTCCCCCCTTCCGGAGCCCGGTGGACGAGCCTGGGGGGCGGCAGAGGTTGTGCCCCCGAGGCTGTGGCCGCGAACGCTCCAGTGGGCCGTGTGCTTACCCATACCGCAGACCCCCCCCACCCCTCCCACGGCCAGTCGTGGACTTGGTGGCTCGTGGAGCGCCTCCGTGGGCCCGAAGGGCAGAGACGATGGGTGGGGGATGACGCACCCTCGGTGAGAAAGCCTTCTCTAGCGATCCGAGAGGGAGCCTTGGGGTACCGGACCCCCCAGCCGCTGCCCCTCCCAAGCGTGCAGTGGGCCACGGTGGCCACTGCCAGAGCCACGTGGGTGGCAGAGGCCCTCGCCCTCGCGGGGAGGGCTTGCGCCGGCCCCGCGGTGGGGCCGAGTGCCGCTCTTTGCCTACCGCGGCCCGCGCCTCCCCCCTCTGAGTCGGGGGAGGGTCCCGCCAGGCCGGCGTC
>NW_027136125.1:145000-161817 GCF_039906515.1 Pseudorca crassidens
GGACTGATGTTCGCGTGCTACCGGATCCCACTCCCACAGGGATAGCTGCTGCACTGCCTTTGGCAGGCCATGGTGGGTGGGGGTGGTGTCTCTTCTTCTGTATCGGTAGAAATGATTTGAAGAGGAGGCAGGATGGGCATAGGTCCACTGCCTCACACCAAGGCCCTTTGGGAGCATTTCAGTGAATCGGGACAGAACATGTTTCTCCGTGCGGGGAGGGAACCGGAATAGGGCACCCCGAAATGGACCGCTTTGGCACACAGATGAGTTCGAATTGAAGGCGCTTCAGAAACGACGGGTGGGCGACGAGGACGCTCTGCCGCTCTGCCTCTCCCTCTTCTTCCTGACCTGAAAGGAGGACCAAGATCTTCCTCGAGAAGAAGCTCAAGCTCAGAGCCCGCCCTTTCGAGTGACTCCTGGCTTGGGCTTCTCCTGCGTGGGGGTCACGGTGCACGCGTTCCTCAGCCGTGGGTCGCTCTCTTCTCGAGCTGTCTTTTGGGGACAGGGGCCTCTCAGGCAAGAACTCAGAAGGATCGTCGAGGGAACGTCGTTTTTCCTCTCCCACGACTGATGAATGCAGACAGACACACAGGAATCTCGCCCCCCGTTTCCACCCCCGCCCCCCACCCCCCACCCCAAGTGAGAGGAGTCGCCGGACATCCTTGGGGTCACACACAGCCAGCCTCCGTGGCTCTTCTATGTTGCCAGGCTCCCTGGCCTTCACTGCCCCCGCACACCCCCCGTGAAGTTGCATCATCGTTCATAGTGTAAATGCTGTGAGAAGATAAGCTTTTCAAAATAAAATTCTCCCTGTCTTTCCTTCCCAAGAACACCATGAACACCTACTGTCATGTGCAGTGCTTATGGACCCACCTGGAGCAGAGGACCCTCTCCGACAGACACCCTCCCCACCCCACCCCACCCCACCCCACCCCCAGGAACTCACTTGCTCCGAGTCATCGAGGAGAGGGTGTCTGGTTCCGTGTCTTAAATGGGTGGGCCAATGACACGTCATCTCCTAGTAAGCCATCGGGTTCACCGGTTCGGGTTCGGGTTCGGTGGCATGAAGTACATTTACGTCCTCCTTGAGTTTGACTTTGAAAGTCTTGGGGCCCTGAGTAGGCCGCCCCCAAACGTGCCTCCGTGGCATAGAGAAGTTTTGGAATTAGACTGACAACACCACGAGAGGGACAGTCTGACTCTCTTTTACTTCTCCCCTCTGAAATCAGGAAGAAAATCTCTCACGTGAAAGGGGAGGGGGGCGGGAGGTGTAGACATCATGACGAACTGAACCGCCCTCATGTCTCATGAAATGTTCACGAATCATCTAAGTAGGACTGCTCCTAACGAATAGAGGGCATAGATGTTAACGAGATAAGAATGTTTAAGGGGAACTCTCCCCCCAATGATTGTTTTCCATAGGCCGACTTCAAGCCTTTCCAACATCTCTGGTCATCTCTAGGCTTAGAGGTTGGCTAAGTGCCATTGGCAGGGTGAAATCTCAGCGAGTGTCTACATCACCTCCACATAAGATAAAATACTGAAATGTTCATGGCTCCACAAGTCTAAGGGTCTCCCTGCTTTGGACCTCTTACGGAGGAGAGACTGAGCATGTTTGGTTCCATGCCTAGATAGATCTTGTGCTTTAGGGAAAGAGTGTACTCGGTAGGAGCCTAGACTTCTACAAAGTATTCCATGTTCACACTGTTCACTGTGGTTGGCTTCCTTACTTTCACTGACTGACTGAAGAAAAAAAAAAAAAAAAAAACAGACAGTGTCCAAGGACGAGGCATTCCAAAGAAGGAACGGAACGTGTGTGGTCCAAGCTACCTGATGTCGCCATCCTCATGGTAGGAAGAGGACTTTTTTGGGGGAGTGGGGAGGCAAAGTAGAAGATATGCAGATAATGTTTGGGGGAAGGAGAAAGAGATTTTAGTCCTAAAGGTGGTCACTTCTCAATGGAAAAGAAAGAAAACGAGGGACAGGCTAAAAATGGGCACAGACGATTGGAAAAGGTGTGTGAAGAAAATGGTCTTTGGAAAGGAATCGGATCCGTGGTCAGGACTGACTGGATAAGATGAGGATGGATTCAAAGACAGAAATGAGTTTTCGTATCAACGTGAAACAAGTGCAAAAATAGAATTTAGTTGTCTCTCTATGTTAAAAGGACAAGGTTTGGGTTTGGGTTTAGGGTTTGGGTTTTTCTTTCATCAGTCTGCTCTGTCCATCATGAGAGATTAGATTAGATTAGGAAAGGTTTCTTCCTTTATCTTTAAGGAGAGAAGGAAGGAAAGAAAGAAAGAGAGAGAGAGAGAGAGAGAGAGAGAAAAGGAAGGAAGGAAGGAAGGAAGGAAGGAAGGAAGGAAGGAAGGAAGGAAGGAAGGAAGGAAGGAAGGAAGGAAAAGGAAGCAAGAAAGAAAAGCTTATGCCTTGTCAAAAGTCATCACTTATTTTCCAGGTTGCCGTTATCAGGTCTCGGAGGACTCACATCAGCTTAGTCCTCTCGAGATTCAAAGAACCAGGTGTGGCTCGGAACTGAAGAAGAAGCTTCTCTCTCTGCCTAGCAAGTCTCTCCTTGGGATGTCGGTGACCTGGCTAGCGAAGCACTGTTTCACAGTGACCTATATCCGATTAAGTGCTTTACAACCTTTTGGATATTTTGGACACACTTGCCCCCCGGTTGAAGGACAGGTGAAGTCCTTTGGACTTAGAACGCACTTTGAGTTAGGATGCAGGAGGAGAGGGCCCTCGAAATAGCCCAAAAATGTGTTCTCTCTCCTGAGAAACGAGAGAGATGAAACTGAGTACGTTTCTTGGAGAGCTTCGATGACACGGGAAGCGTCGTCAAAGAGGAAGGAACAACGTGAAGTCTACTTTGGCTTGTGTCTGTACACCGATGTGTTCTAACTGTTCCAGACATGATGGGATGTTTCTTCCTGGAAGTCTTCTCTGCCCTGGCATAAAGGGTTGTCTGTCGTCGTCAAAATGGAGGCTCACACGAAAGGGACGGAACCCAGTATCAGGGAGGTGTTCTAACCGACGTTCACGCCAAGGCAGCAACAACAGCCTGTTGAAAGGTGGTGGGGGTGGCGGGGCACACGTGGATCGAGTCCATTCTGTCCTGTCAACAGCCGGTCGGGGCTATGGCAGACGGGAGACGGCGGCCCGGCCGGTTGGTTACTCCCTGGCCAACCTCCCCCCTCCCCCACCCCCACACTCCACCTTGCATTCCTTCACCCACCCATGGTGCCTTGAAGATGACCCCAATTGTACATAGACATTGGCGGGAAGATTTCTACAGTCTACCGGCAACGTCTGACCTGTCATGCTTGTAACCCTGGGGGGGGGGGGTGGGAACTATTTTTCTCTCTGGAAAGAAAACCTCCTCTCTCTGGACCCTCTGAACCCCAGCCACTGGACTTCATTCCACTGCCACTTAGTAGGGGTCATCCAAACATTCTTGTGGCCGTAGGTATGTCTTCCGTGTGGGTTGAAGTCTTCCCTCACTCACTGCAAGCCTGATGTCCTCACCGTGGCACAGAGACTGTTAAAAAAACAAAATGTGTTTGCCACTTGGGGTCTACCTTCCACAGCCTCCCCTGTGATCAGATCACGGCACCCGCTTCGCTGGGCAAATCCTACAATCCTTCACAGAAGCTCTTGCAAACTTTTTGGAACCGTCACTCGTCCAGTCACGCTCGATCATCAGGCAAGGTCGGCAGAACCGATGGAAAGACTGGACTCCAAGTAGAACAAGGATGACTTACACGGGATTGAATGAACTGATGAACAGGATGATAATGTGTATGACTACTTGTGTAAAGTAGGACGGATTGGGGAAGCGGGGGATAACTTAGGGGGTTGGGATGACCATGTACACATGACTGTACATAAAATCGGTAATCAACAAGCAAGCGCCTCCTACTATATAGCACAGGAAACTCTACTCAATACTTTGTAATAAACCTATGAGAGAAAAGAATGTGAAAAAAAAAAAAACCCTACGTAAAATACCTTTATATATATATATATATATATATATATATATACATATATATATATATATACATATATACATATACACACAGACACGTATGTAGGTATATGTATATACATGTATGTATGTATATATATGTATATGTATATATGGAGGGGGGGAGAGAGAGAGAGAGAGAGAGACAGAGAGAGACAGAGACAGAGGCAGAGACACTGAGACAGAGAGAGACAGAGAGAAAGAAGAGACAGAGAGACAGAGGGATTAGGACTGATTCTTAAATCTTTTGTTTTCCAGGTACAAGGAAAAACAAAAACAAACCAACAAAACCCAATTTTCTTTTTTCTTTTTTCTTTTTTTTTATTTTTAAAGATGGACCTCCATTTGGTAACTTATACCTCTGTCAGCAGGATGGAATCACTGATCTTTTTCTCCCTACCTTCCTTAATTCAGAAACTCTCAGTGAGGCTTCTTATTTCCTTGGCAACCGAGTTATTTGCATACGTTACTTGGAGGCCAAAATTATGTTTCCATAAAACGGGGATACTCACTTGTGGATATGAAGTTCTGGAGCTACTCGTTTCCCTTAGGGTGTTGTTCTTAACCTGAAAACTGGACTGCATCCCGAAGTTTTTTGAGTTCCCTCCAATATCTGGCTACGACTCTCCCCATGAACGTTTGCCATTTTCTCCCACCCTTTTGACTTGGCCTCACTGAGAACTAAAATGGCCCTTTGCCTGAAGCTCTGCAAACGGAAGCTAGAGAACTTGACGAAACGGCCACAACGGCTCCTATGGAAACAATCCTCGTGCCTGTTTCTTTGAGAGCCACTCCGAAATTTGAACCAAACACCCGACGACATCATCAGAGGTGTTGCAGACTTCTAAAGTTGCTTCGACCCTGACATCTAGAAATCTCCTTCACTCACTCACTCACTCACTCACTCACTCACACACACACACACACACACACACACACACACACATCCCTACACACACGAGTCACCAGCTCAGCTTTAATATGTTCCAAGGAACTTTCAGAGGAGGGAACTCTTGGGCTCCAGAGTAGGCCGCCCCAAAATCTGCCTCCATGCTCTATTGATTATTTTGAATTCAAGTGACTTAAGAACCGGCCAGCACAAGAGGGACACACTGGCCCGCCTTTCTGTCCTCCTGCGGAGGAAGATCTCAAGTGAAGACATCTGCTTCCATGCATGTCCATGATTCTCAAATGGTGTAGTGGGGTTTCCTGGGTTAGGAAAAGGAGGGGACATCTTTTGCCTGGAAAAAAAGGCCTGTTTCTCACACAACCTCCTCCCATCCCTTACCTCTCTCCCTCCTTCCCTCCCTGCAGTTTGGAGGGGACAGCCTAAGGGTGGGGAAATTGGGGAAAGAAAAAAGACAAAGCCATTCATTAAAGAGAAGCTCGAGGCAAAGTCAAAGGCTCCGACTTGACCGGAGAGCTTTCTGCATTTGAATGGAGCGATTGAACGAGGCCCTGCCGAATGAATCGTCCGGACCTCCCCTCCCCTCCCCCGCTCCTGGCAAAGGTCAGTCCAGGGGACTTAGGAAGGAGCTCTGGAGAAGGAACGGGGGTGGGGGTGGGGGTGGGGGCGGGACCAACAGACAATAGCCGCTGCCTGCCTGCCTGCCTGCCTGCCTGCCGGGCTGAGGCCTGAGGCCTGAGGCCTGAGGCCTGAGGGTCACCACGCTGGCTCTTGCAACACAATCCCTTCCAGGAAACTGCTGTGATGACTGTTTGGCAGTGAAGGATCAACTCTGAACTCTCTTGGCCTATTTCTGCAAAAGGCCCGAGCCTCAGCTACGACAGATTCTCTGGGTTTCTTGGCACAGGGACTGACCCGCACCCTCCCGTCCTGTCAGATCCTCCTTTGTACACACGCCTCCACTCACTGGAAGGGTTCTTTGGCCTCGTCCAGAAAACGAACATACAAAAAGAAACCCACAAACAAGACTGAAATGATGTGTTGGTAGTTATGGGAAAGAAACCTGCTCCTCTCACACACCTGAGGGCAGGAAGCGAAGGCAGGTTCTCGGCCGGAGGGGGACGGGGTGAACCGAGGTCGGTCAGCGCCCCCCTCCCCCCGCTTCTCTCCCGGGTGACGTGGGCCCCCCTTCCCCGCCTCTCTCTGCGCCCCCCCATCCCCACCCCGCCCTGGTTCTGATATTTCACTCGGGAAACTTCTCTAGGCCGGCCGAGATGCCAGCTTGCTGTCCTGCCGTTTCATGTCCATCTCTATCAGCCATGTCCAAAAGGCACGGGAAATCATGGACAGCAGATAGCGCACCCAGAGTTGTGTGTGTGTGTGTGTGTGTGTGTGTGTGTGTGTGTGTGTGTGTGTGTGTGTGTTTTGCTGGGGTTTCTGTCTGCGTGTGTGTTTGCTTTTGGTTTGGCTTTTTTTTTTTTTTCTTCGATAAACTCGCCCCATTTGGGAGTCGGGTGGAACACGGCGGGTGTCTCCTGGCCTGCCGCCCTAACAAACCCCAAAGAGACTCATTTTGGGGTCTCGGCCAGCCAGGTCCCCTTTCTTGGAATTCTGGTTTCATAAATCCGTCTCGTGTCCATGGAATTCTCAGGTCCAGCCATCGACCCTAAGGACGGGGAGGGAAGGTTTTGTCCCGGGGACATCTTCCTTCCTTGCCCGCCTCCTCGGGGTTCCGGACGCTTCGGTATGCTGACGTGCCGTGCCCTCCTCAGCTCCACCCCGACCCCCACCCCAACCCCCCAACCCCCCACCCCCCCGTTTTTGGGAACTCTGTGAACAGGGGTGGTGTTTTTCACAGCCAAACACACTCTCACCGTAAGACCCGGCCCTCGGAGGACTCCTTGCTATGAATGGACCCGAGGTGACGCGGGGAGTCGAACGGCTGAGGTCCACGCAGAAACCTGCACGCGGACCTTGACAGTGGCTGTTTTATTCCTCACTGCCAAGAACTCTCTCGGAGGTGACCGAGACATGTCTTTCAGGAGGTGAATGGACACGTACGTAGCCTGGGGACGAGCCGTAGGTAACATGCTTTCTCGGAAGAGAAAAACCATGGACGGGATGAACAGGTCAGCGGGGTGGTGGTGGATGGTGGATGAATAGGCGGAGGGCAGAGGACGTTTAAGGCAGGGAAACTCTCCAAAGTTAGGATCCTGATGGTATGAAAGCAAACGTTTTGCATAGGGCACTACCTGAGATGGGGTGAATCGAAGGGACCTACCTCTATGGGCCACCACCCCCTCCTCCCCACCATGAAAGCGCCCCAAGCAAGCCTGCTCTTTTTACCCCAGTTGAAGACCCTTGCTAAAGCCAGAAGGCAAAAAATGACCATGAGAAATCTGACCAGCCGTCGCTTGGGACAAGAGTGAGGCCAATGAATCCAGTGAAAAGTTGACAGAGGGGCCTGGGTCCCTCGGCTCGACCCCTTCACGGAGAAGCCAAAGCCTTTTACGCAGGGATGAGCTTTGACACACCTAGGTTTCTTCGGCCAGTGCGACGTTCATGAAACACGCTAAAGGAAAATGATCGATCGATGTGTTTGCCGTCTGCCTGAGCGCACGCGATACGAAATAGAAACCGGGGGAGGGGGTGTGTGCTGACGTTCGGGGTCTAATGGGAGAAACCTTGGAGGGTTTTTGCCCTTAGGGTGCCTTGGTCTGGGGTTGACTTGTGTGCGCTGAGAACGAGGGCCGTTATTGAAGACCCTGTGCAGATTTTGGACACCATGATCCATGGAACCCTGAAGTTTTGGAACCTAGAAATCTTTTGGTCTGCATTTGAGTTGGAAATCTTCTCCTTGACAGAAAGAAGCGCACAGGAGGAGGAGGAGGAGGAGGAGGAGGAGGAGGAGGAGGAGGAGGAGGAGGAGGAGGACGAGGACGAGGACGAGGAGGACGAGGAGGACGAGGAGGACGAGGACGAGGACGAGGACGAGGATGAGGAGGAGGACGACGAGGAGGAGGACGAGGACGGGGACGAGGTGGAGGAGGAGGACGAGGAGGACGAGGAGGACGAGGAGGGGAAATGGAACTGCATGATGAGCAGATCAGCTTTTCGATGTCAGCAAGGCACCCGCCGCCCAGTTCTCTGGGTGAACTGTCTTGATCTTGCACATCTCTACCGCCTCCGAAATGTGAACACAGCCTGCGATGGCCTGACTGAGACTAAGGCCAGTGGACTGGATGAGGTAGACCCTGAAACCAAAGGGAAGGAAAAAAAAAAAAAGAAAGAAAGAAAAAACAGAAAAGCCAAAACGGAAACAAACAAACAAACAAAAAAACCCCAAAAAATAACAACGGGGGAGGGGAGGGGGAAGTGGTCTCTTTAAGAATACAAACCGGTGGAAGGGCTCCCTCACCCAAACACTAATTCGCCGTCTCCTTCGGGACCAACACGAATCTTAAAAGTCTTTCCCCACAGATAATAAAAAGCCTTAGCCATCGGAGGAAATAAACGTCACCTATTCCAACGGTTCTTTATAAATAAGCAAGAGAGCGAATTTTCGATTGCACTACCTGCTTCGTGGCTGACTAAAAGTTTTTAAATGAAAGCTATGAAATCTCTGGTCACGTCGATCTCTAGGTAGGTAGGTAGGTAGGTAGGTAGGTAGGTACGTACGTACGTACGTACGTACGTACGCACGCATGAGACAGACCTACAGACATTTTGGAAAAGGACTGGGGAGTGGCCTAGGGCCAAACAGGCCTTGCCAGCTAAAGAACAGAGGCCCTGGGGGCCTGAGTCTCAGACACACACCCGCCCACCCACCCACACCCACCCACCCACCTACGTACACACGCGCGCGCGCGCGCGCACGCGCACACACACACACACACACACACACACACACACACACACACGAGGCTCTCGGGAGTAAAAGATTAACTTTACCTCTGTTGACACCACGACTATACCTAGTTGTCCCAAGACGAGGAGCTCCACTGTACATTTAACCCTTATCTGTTCCTGTGCTTTCTTGCAGAAAATTCTCATGTGCTTCTTTCCCCTCGTGGAAGCGCTTGCTATTCCCCATAGGTAGCCACCGTGCAACCAGCTGCTGCAGATCCGAGAATTTGGAGGATTCCTGGAAAGGATCGGTGATCCCGAGACAAACTCTCCCTTCCGTGATCAGAGCAACTCGGGGCGGTGTCTCTCCCCCCCAACCCCCCCCCGCCCCCCCCACCGCCTTCTCCCTTGTGTACCAGCTATCTCTTTTAATAAAATAATAGTAATGATAATGATAATAATAATAATAAAATAAATTTTAAAAAAAGTTTTGCTTTGCTGACCTTAGAGTCTTGTGGAAGCGATCTTCGTTTCTATGGCACTGCTGTGCAAGAATCTGGGAAGGCCCTGGTAACAGGTATGTCTGTAGCTACCTTCTAGAGCTGGCCTGTTCCTACGTACGGATCCGAGTGCCACAATTAACTTGGGAAAGAGCTCTCTTGAAGGGCTTAGGAGGAAGCACTCCCGAATTATTCAGTCTACTAGAGAGGGACCCAAAGGGTTTTGCAAGTTCACGTGATCTAGGATGAACCCTCCGGCTGAGAATAGCCAGGGTCAACGTATGGGTTTTATGAAACTAGGCATGTCTTTGGGGTGATCGGCATTCGAGGTCATCCTTTTCTTCTATCTACGTCGACCCCAAATCCAATAAGTTCACGGGAGTGAACCAAGTTCGTCAGCAAGGAAAAGAACTTGGGGATGATGGCTGACACCGTCTAAAGTCTCAGGAAATGTTCACGGGTCATCTCGTCGTCATGGGATTTAGAACAAGTGATGTCGATTGCTCTAGGTGGAGGAACTCCTTAAGAAAGGTTATGTTTTTTGGTATGTCTACTTAAAAACAGTTTCTCCCAGACCTTTTGGGTCACTTTAGGAACTTTAGTGTTGGTGTAAGCGGAATGATGGGGAGGGAATTCGTGGAACGTCTAGATCGTTTCCAAAGATGACCTACGGAAACGTTCGTGGCTCAACAAGTCTCAGTGGACCTACGTCGGTCTCCTTATTACAGAAAGACTAAAGATGTTCCGATGTATGAGTCCACACCTCTAGCATCACTTTGGGGAAAAAACATTTTAAAAAAGTGATGCTGCGTGAAAATGTACGCTTCTAGGCGTGATGAAATGGAATCATCCATTTGCCGGTCCAGAAACACTGGTGTCACAGACCCCGTTCACCATGGCTTCCTAGTTCCTGTTCGTGACCGATTCAGGTTTCTAAGCGTTCCGAATTCTTATTGTCTTTTTTTTTCTTTTCCTCTCCATTCTTGTCTCAAAGAACTGTACGTTCCAAAAATATTTTTTTTTTACCTACCAAATCATAGATTGTCTGTTTGTTCCAAAAACTTTTAGGTTGAGAGATTTTTTCTTTCTTTCTTTCTTTCTTTCTTTCTTTCTTTCTTTCTTTCTTTCTTTCTTTCTTTCTTTCTTTCTTTCTTTCTTCTTCCTTCCTTTCTTTCTTTCTTTCTTTCTTTCTTTCTTTCTTTCTATCTATCTTTCTTTCTATCTTTCTTTCTTCTTTCTTTCTTTCTTTCTTTCTTTCTTTCTTTTCTTTCTTTCTTTCTTTCTTTCTTTCTTTCTTTCTTTCTTTCTTTTTCTTTCTTTCTTTTCTTTCTTCTTCTCTCTCTCTCTTTCTCTTTCCCTCTTTCTCTCTTTCTTTCTTTCTTCTCTCTCTCTTTCTTTCTGTCTTTCTCTCTCTTTCGCTCTTTCCCTCTCTCTTTCTCTCTATCTCTTTCTCTCTCTTTCGCTCTCTTTCTTTCGCTCGGTCTCTCTTTCTCTCTCTCTTCCTTTCTCTCTTTCACTCTTTCTCTCTCTCTTTTGCTCTTTCCCTTTCTCTTTCTCTCTCTCTCTCTTTCTCTCTCTCTCTCTTTCTTTCTCTCTTTCTCTTTCTCTCTCTCTTTCTCTCTCTCTTTCTTTCTCTCTTTCGCTCTTTCCCTCTCTTCCTCTCTCTTTCTTTCTCTTTCTCTTTCTCTCTCTCTCTCTTTTGCTCTCTCTTTCTCTCTCTCTCTTTCTCTCTCTCTTTCTCTCTCTTTCTTTCTCTCTCTCTCTCTTTCTTTCTGTTTCTTTCTCTCTCGCTCTCTTTCTTTCTCTCTCTTTCTTTCTCTCTTTCTCTCTCTTTTTCTTTCTTTCTTTCTCTCTCTCTTTCTTTCTCTCTGTCTCTGTCTCTCTCTCTCCCCCTCTGTCTCTCTGTCTCTCCCTCCCTCTCCCTCTCCCTCCCCTCTCCCTCTCCACTCCCACTCCAACTCTCACTCTCACTCTCTCTGTCTCTCTCTCTCTCTCCCCTCTGTCTCTCTGTCCCTCCCTCTGCCTCTCCCTCTCCCTCCCCCTCTCCCTCTCCCTCTCCCACTCCCACTCCCACTCTCACTCCCACTCCCACTCCCACTCTCTCTCTCTTTCTTTCTTTCTTTTCTTTCTTTCTTTCTTTCTTACTTTCTTCCTTCCTTCCTTCTTTCCTTTCCTTCTTACTTTCTTCCTTCCTTCCTTCTTTCCTTTCCTTTCCTTTCCTTTCCTTTCCTTTCGTTTCCTTTCCTTTCCTTTCGTTTCCTTTCCTTTCCTTTCCTTTCCTTTCCTTTTCTTTCCTTTCCTTTCCTTTTCTCTTCTCTTCTCTTCTCGTCTCTTCTTTTCTTTATTTTCCCTAACGAAAAGGTTCAGTTTGGGCCTCCAGTTCACTTTCCTCGCTGGGTTGCTTGTTTTCTGGAAGCTGAGTGGTGAGAGGCCTTGGTCTGTTTTGGATAGGCTCCCCTTACGGGATGTGCTTGGGCTTGTCCTAGGCCTTTATACGTCCACGTATACCTGTGCCACAAGCACACGCGATGCACGTACGTATACTATACGTGCACGCTTTTTCCTTTGTTTTGAAGGCCAGAGTAGTTGTACGGCTTGACTTCTTCGCTGGTATGGTTTGTCGTGGTCTCGGTGGGGCTACAGTCCGTTGTCGATACTTACCGCATTCCACACACACACACACACACACACGCACACGCACACGCACACGCACACGCTCGCACTCGGGGTGTTGCATTGAGTAGATGTGCCCGAACTCAGTTTCTTTAGTGGATGGCTATGGACTCCACCCTCGCCCCCCCTCCGCCCCCCCACCCGCCCGCATTCCCCCGAGCCCCGCCTCCCCCATCCCCCACCCCCACGCCCACCCCCGCCCGTGGACTGTGGTCAGTCCATTTTGAAATCCATGTTCTCTCGTGACCGCGGGTGCGTTTTCCCCACCCACGCACCCATGTGTTGTCTTTGGACTTTGTCGCCGTCCGGGCAGAGATAGTTGTTTGTTTCCGCTTGTATGTGTGGGGTCGGAGGGTATCCTTCCTTTCCTTTCTAGGTTCTGGGCTTTGCGTGTCTGCTTCCGACAGACCTCCACCGTTCGAGAGAGGATGAATTCCTGCGTTGTTCTCTGAGTGCTTGCCTGGTTTCGGTTTGCCAGTCCCCGCCTTCCCTCCCTCCCTCCCTCCCTCCCTCCCTCCGTCCGGGCAGCCGGGGATCTTGCTCGTGACCCTCTGGGCACCCCGTGCCGGCCGCCCCGGGCCCCGCCGGCGTCTCCGTGGGATTTGCCCCCGCCAAGGAGTCGCGTGGGGAGCGCGTTTCCTTCGAGGCGGCCTCCCGGCGACGTCTTCCCAGCTTCCCCGGCCACCCCCCCCCACCCCCCCCGTCTGCTGCCGGGGTCGCGCCGTGTCGTGCCGTCCCGGGAGCTAGCTCCGAGACGGACGCCTCGGGGCCGCGCCAGACGCCCGCCGGCTCGCCCCGGCGGGCTGAGCTCGGGCGTTTGGGCGGCCCGGCGCTGCTGCATCCTCGGTGGCCGGCCGGCGACAGGGAACCCGGCCCGGGGACGTTGGAGCCGTTGTCGGGAGCCACCTGGCGGCCGCTTTTATATTGTCCCTTGTCTCTGGAGCTTCGGCGACCTTCGTGAGGGCTGTGACTCGGCCGCCGGGCCCGAGGCAGAGTTCCGGGAGCCGGGCGACGCTGGCGGTGACTGTCCCGGTGGGGCCCAGGCGTGGGCGCCTCCTGCTGTCGCTTGAGATTGGGCGTGCAGGCCTATGAGGGTGTGACTGTCGCCGTGCTCTCGAGCCGGTCTGTGGGGCCGCCTGGCCTGGTCGACCAGCATCCGGCCGCGGGGACCGACCCGGCCACCCGACCCTCCTTCCTTCCTTCCCTCCCTCCCCCCCCCCCCACCGCCCGGTCCCCACAGCGCCCCGCTCCGGAGGTGGGGACCGGCCCGTGCCCGTGCCCGTGCGTTTAGGCCGGTGGAGGGCGCGACGGGCTCGTTGGCGGGCGCGCGTGGGTCCCGGTGGTCGGATTCTTTCTGACCGATGCTTTTCCGAGTCGGACTCCGGAGGTGGGGACCGGGCTGGGCCGCGAGGGGTGACCCGGAGAGAGAGGCCCGGGCCCGGGTGCGGTCCCTCGTGGGCTCCGGTCGCCTGGGAGGTGCCTCCGTGCGAAAATGTTTCCAAGTCCCCCTGGGTCCGGGGACGCGGACGGGCCGGGACCTGCTCGCGCGGGTGGCCGGGGAGGGCGCACCCGGCCCTTTAGCGGGCCCACGTGGGTCCCGGTCGGCGGACGCGACTTTTTCTCACCCTCCCCCGCCCCCTCCTCCACCGCGAGTCCCGGCCGGGGTGGGGGTGGCGGTGGGGACCGGCCCGAGTCGTACTGGGTGGCCCGGATAGGGCGGCCTGGGCCCGGGCGCGGTCCCTCGTGGGCCCCGCTCGTCAGAGGCGGCAGAGTGGGATAGTTCCTTTTCTGTAACCAAGTCTTCGCCCGGGGACTCGGAGGGACGGCGGTACGGTACCTGCTCGCGCGGGCGATCCGGGGAGGGCGACCCCGGCCCGCTCGCTGCCTCTGCCACGTTTTCCCGCCCCGCCCCGCTCCACTCTGCCGCCCCCCGCTCCTCGGGTCGACCAGATGGCCCCGAGAGAGCTCCGGGGCTGCTGTGGATGGGGAAGTGTTGGGGAGAGGTAGCCGGGCCGAGGTCCCGGGGAGCCCCCCCGAGGTTCGTGGATGGGCCCCGCTGCCGGGCGCCGTGATTTTTTTCGCCTGAAATGGGCCTTTTTTACCACCAGATAGGTGCTGACACGGTCTCCTCTGGCATCTCTCGCTGGGGGTTCTGGGACTCTGGACGCGCGCAGGGCGCTGGGCTTTGGACCGCCGTCCGGCGCCCGAACCGGCCCTTGCCACTTGAGCCGCCCGCTTGGGCCTGCGCGCCGGCTCTCGTGTGTGCGCCCGGCTGACCCGACCCGCGGTGCCGCCTCCGGTCTCTGGCTCACCCGAGGGCGGCGGGGCGAGGTGGTGCGTGGGTCTTCTACCCCGTGTGACTCCCCTTCCCCGCCGCAGGCACCCGGTGGTGGCTGAGACGACCCCAACCCGCAGGCTCCGTGCCACGTGTCAGGCGTTCTCCTCGCGGGGTCGTCGGCCACTGTTGCCCGAGAAGGCAAGAGGGAGCGAAGGGGGGGGGCTGGGTGCCGGCTGAGGCTGAAGCAGGCTCCTCCGGTGAGGGTCCTCGCCGTGCCCCTCCTCCCTCGGGGCCCTCGTGGCCCCTGGCTCTCTGGATTGACTGATCGATGTGGTGATGTCACGCTCTCCTGGGCCGGGCCTTAAGTCGCGCCAGACGAGGGACGGACGTTCTTGGCGAACGGGACCGCTCTTCTCGTTCTGTCCGCGGGCCCCTCGCCTCTCTTGTCACGCCCTGCCGGCCTGCCGAGGGGTGTGTGGGAGGCAGGGGTGGTGGTCTCCGGCCCTGACCTGCGGTCTCCCGCCTCCTGCCTCATGGCGTGGGCGGGGCCGTGGTCCTCGGACGCAGCAGACGCTCTCGCTTCGCCTCCTTGGCGTGTGCCTCGCGGGCGGTCCTCCCCGCGTCGGTGGGGGCCGTCCCGCCGCTGCGCCGCGCGCCCGCTGCCGGCGCGTGAGCGTGACTTGCTCGGTCCTCTGTGGTGCCCCTGGAGCGCTCCAGGTCGTCCCTCAGGCGCGCGAGGCCGAGCGGTGGTGTCGTTCCCTTTTCCCAGCGTGCTCCTCGGGGTCTCCGCCGCGGTGGTGTGTCCCGTGAGTGGCTCTCTTGGGGGGGTCGAGACGGTAAAGGGCGCGGGGGCTTGCCTCTGTTTCTCTCCCTCGGTGGGGGACGGGGGCCTGCCACCTCGTCGCCATCGTCCTCCCACGGTGTGCCGTGGGGGGGACTGACTTCGTGGCCGGGCCGACGCCGCGTGTGCCGCCGCCCCCCACTTGCGTGTGTGTGGGGAGTCGCACACGGGCGTGGGTGCGATCGCGTTGGGCCGGGGCCTGTGAGAAGGGGGCGTCTGTCGCGCTTCTCGGGCGTGCTCCCCCCTTCCGGAGCCCGGTGGACGAGCCTGGGGGGCGGCAGAGGTTGTGCCCCCGAGGCTGTGGCCGCGAACGCTCCAGTGGGCCATGTGCTTACCCATACCGCAGACCCCCCCACCCCTCCCACGGCCAGTCGTGGACTTGGTGGCTCGTGGAGCGCCTCCGTGGGCCCGAAGGGCAGAGACGATGGGTGGGGGATGACGCACCCTCGGTGAGAAAGCCTTCTCTAGCGATCCGAGAGGGAGCCTTGGGGTACCGGACCCCCCAGCCGCTGCCCCTCCCAAGCGTGCAGTGGGCCACGGTGGCCACTGCCAGAGCCACGTGGGTGGCAGAGGCCCTCGCCCTCGCGGGGAGGGCTTGCGCCGGCCCCGCGGTGGGGCCGAGTGCCGCTCTTTGCCTACCGCGGCCCGCGCCTCCCCCCTCTGAGTCGGGGGAGGGTCCCGCCAGGCCGGCGTCCGGCGCGGGGCCGTGTGTGCGCGTGTGTGTGCGCGTGCGGTGACCCGCGCGGTGGCGAGCCCGAGGTGGGGTTCGGGGATGCACGGACGTCCCGACTCCCCAGTCCCGCAGCCGCGAGGAGCCCGTCGCGCCTGCCCTCGCCGCGAGTCGCGGCCGGGGGCGGTGTGTGGGCACGGTGCGGGTCGCCTCGCTCGGGAGCGTTTCCCTGGGGCGCGAGCCCCGGGGGTCGGACTCAGATGAAGGCGGATGTGGCGAGGACGGAGGAGGTTGAGTTTGGGCGGACGGGTCCCTCCGTGTCACGCGGGGGGAAACCGTCGCACACGGGCCCCGGCGGCGGGGCCGGGTCGTGGGAGACCCCCAGGGTGGCCGGGGCCGGCCGGCGTCCCAGGCGTCGTGGGACCGCCCTCGTGTGTGTGGCGGTGGGACCCCGCGCTTGTTTCCCTGGCAGGCCCGGTCGTGCCTCGGCCCTTCCTGTCCCTGGGCGGGCGCCCCTGCGCCCCTGCCCCGCGGCCCTCGCCGCTGTGTGTGTGCGTGCCGCCCCCTCCCCGTGGCCGCCGGCCCTCCCCGGCCCCCAGCCCTCCGTGCCCCTTTCCCCGTCTGGGATCGAGCCGGCCTCGCCCACGTGAGGGTGTCGCCCGCCCCGGCCGCCGCGGCGGGCGGCGTCCCCGGGTGGAGTGCTCACGGTCCCTGAGGCGGGGGAGTCGGGCGCGGCGGCGGAGGCGTGTGTGGCGGGGCACGTGGGGCGGCCGGTGTGCGCGCGGGAGAGTGTTGTTGTCGCGGGGCTGGCCGCGGCTCGTGGGTGTTTGGCGGTGGTGGGCGCGAGCCCCGCGAGGGGGGGCACCCTGGTGGGGGGCCGAGGAGGCCAGTCGGCGTCCTGGGTGCCGCGGGACCGCCCCTGCGCTGGAGGCCTCTGGCGGTGAGACCCCGTGTCGTGCCCCGGCGGCCGACTCGCGTCCGTGCCCTTAGGATGGCCCCCGGGCCTCCCTCGCGTCGGCGCGCGTCCGCCCCCGCCCACCACGTCTTCCGCGAGGTCGTCGCCGCGCCT